>NC_083239.1:47599663-47747254 GCF_032191835.1 Heteronotia binoei | reverse complement strand
CATGCAGAAGGTCCAGGTTCAATCCTCGGCATCTCCAGTTAAAAGATCTGGCAGCAGGTGATGTGAAAAGACCTCCATCTGAGACCCTGGAAAGCCACTGCCAGTCTGAGTAGACAATCCTGACCTTGGTGATTGGGGAGGGACTGTGGCTCAGTGGAAGAGCCTCTGTTTGGCGTGCGGAAGGTCCCAAGTTCAATCCCCAGCATCTCCAGTTAAAAGGACCAGGCAGGAGTGGATGGGAAAGACCTCAGCCTGGGACCCTGGAGAGCCATGAAGTGGGACTGTAGCTCAGTGATAGAGCCTCTGCTTGGCATACAGAAGGTCCCAGGTTCAATCCCCGGCATCTCCAGTTAAAAGGGCCAGGTGATGGGAAAGACCTCAGCCTGAGACCCTCGAGATCCGTGAAGTGGGGCTGTAGCACAGTGGTACAGCATCTGCCTGGCATACAGAAGGTCCTTGGTTCAATCCCCAGCATCTCCAGTTAAAAGGACCAGGCAGGAGGTGATGGGAAAGACCTCAGCCTGAGACCCTGGGGAGCCATGAAGTGGGGCTGTGGCTCAGTGGAAGAGCCTCTGCCTGGCATGCAGAAGGTCCTTGGTTCAATCCCCAGCATCTCCAGTTAAAAGGACCAGGCAGGAGGTGATGGGAAAGACCTCAGCCTGAGACCCTGGGGAGCCATGAAGTGGGGCTGTGGCTCAGTGGAAGAGCCTCTGCCTGGCATGCAGAAGGTCCCAGGTTCAATCCCCAGCATCTCCAGTTAAAAGGACCAGGCAGGAGGTGATGGGAAAGACCTCATCCTGAGACCCTGGCACCACCAGTCTGAGCTGACAATGCTGACTTTGATGGATGGAGGGTCTGATTCAGTATATGAGATAATGTATCCTATCGGGCAGATGAGTCATCTAGTGGAGCATCTTGGGGGAATCCACGAAATGCTCAAGAAACACACAGCTGGTCACAATCTCCTTGCCTCTGTTTTCCAGAACAGGACCTATCAGAATCCCAGGAAGGGCAGTGCCCGCTGACTCATTGCTTGGATTCCCCAGAAGCATAAAGATTGACAGGACAGAGGAAAAGAAAAAATCTCCTGGTACCAGCACAGCTCACAGAGCTGCAAGGGAAACGGCTTCCCATGCAGTCTCCGTCTCTGATCACTAGACCTTAGCAGGGGTGTCAAACATGCATCCCGGGGGCTGAATTAGGCTCCCGGAGGGCTCCAATCAGGCCCCCAACTAACTGGCTGTCATCTGCTTCCTTCTCCTTCTCTCTTGCTTCCTTCTGCATCACAGCTGGCTTTGCAAGGCTTGCCCAATCACACAGGAGCTAGAGCGCAAAGCCTCTGTTCTCTCCATTGGCTGAGGCTCCTCCCTTGGGGAGGAAGGGGGGAGAGGGATAGCTTGCTTTGCCAGGCTCTCTCAATCACACAGCAGAGCTGCTGGGCCCAAGCCTCTCTTCCTTCTATCGGCTGAGGCTCCTCCCCCTCCTGGGGAAGGAAGGAAAGAGCCAGAGCTTCCTTTGCCCGGTTCCCATACGAGAAATACAAAGAAAGCACCTTTGAGACCAACGAATGCTAATGTTTTAAGCATGTTTTAATTTAAAAAAAAATCTTTGTGTTTGTCTGTGTCCTTTATAAAGTTTAAATCTCTGCTACCTAATCTTAAATAGGGCCACACACATGGCCAGCCCGACATGGCCCAACAAGGTCCTCATTTATGTCAGATTCCGACCTCGTAACAAATTAGCTTGACACCCCTGCCTTACAGCCCTCTGGCTGCTGGAGAAAAGAGCCCTGGAGTCCCGGCCTCAGCTTCCTTGCTATCTGCTGCCCCCTGCTGGCTATAGAAAGCCCATACTGGAGCTGAGCATTACAAGAGACTTCTCTGCACGTTATCAGTGTTTCCTCTAAGCTACGTTAGCGTGAGCTAGCTCAGTTTCTTAGCCTCTGGCTCACATACGTTTTGTCTCAGCTCAGCCTGCTAACAGGAAGGATGGCCCCTGAGCACACTAAATAGCCAGTTTGGTGTAGTGAAGTGTGCGGACTCTGATCTGGGAGAACCGGGTTTGATCCCCCACTCCTCCACTTGCAGCTGCTAGAATGGCCTTGGGTCAGCCATAGCTCTTGTAGGAGCTGTCCTTGAAAGGGCAGCTTCTGTCAGAGCTCTCTCAGCCCCACCCACCTCACAGGGGGTCTGTTGTGGGGGAGGAAGATAAAGGAGATTGTAGGCCGCTCTGAGTCTCTTTCTTTGAAAGGGCAGCTGCTGGGAGAGCCCTCTCAGCCCCACCCACCTCACAGGGTGCCTGCTGTGTGGGGAGAAGATTTAGGAGATTGTGAGCTGCTCTGAGTCTCTGATTCGGAGAAAAGGGCGGGGTATAAATCTGCAGTCGTCTTCTTCTAATTGATGCCGTAGCTCACAACTTTAAATGCCGGACAAAGCAGTTTTTGCTCACAAGATTGCACAGCTTAGAGGGAGTATGGAATTATGGAATAGAATGCATTTTCACTTTGGTCGGGGAGAGAGTTTAGAGCCGGGGATATCAAAATAAGGTCTGGGGGACTTAACCGGACCTTCCAGGACTCTTATCCAACCCACAAACAACTGGAATGCATGGAAATATAATGTATACCCCACCTTTTTATGGTATCCCTTGGAGAAAAACCTAGTCCTGAATATGATAAAATACATTTATTGAGGCTTTTGTGGGTTCCCCACTAAATCAGTTGCTTTCACTGCTAGGAATCAATGGTTTTTGTTTGTATTTTTGAGTAAAAAAAATAATATTGCTAGTTGGGTTTGCCTGGGTCCTTTATCTGGAACCTGGCGTTACATTTTACGGCACACACAGCCCGGCCCAAACAAAGTGACATCGATGTCAGATCTGGCCTTTGTAACAAATGAGTTTGACACCTCTTAGAGCAAACAGAGAGCTCCAGAATCTACGCCCCCCCCCCCCGAATCCCCACCACACAACGCACAGCATTTTGGGGCAGATCACAGCAAAGGCTTGGAAGAAGGAGGAGGTTAGATTAAAACCTGGCCCTTCACTTGGAGTCTCAGTGCAGCTTACAATCTCCTTTCCTTTCCCCTTCCCACAAGAAGAAGATTGCAGATTTATACCCTGCCCTTCTAGAGGCTCAGAGCAGAGAGACTCAGGTTTACAATCTCCTTTACCTTCCTCCCCCACAACAGACACCCTGTGAGGTGGGTGGGGCTGAGAGAGCTCTGACAGCAGCTGCCCTTTCAAGGACAGAGTTTCAGAGCGGCTCACAATCTCCTTTACCTTCCTCCCCCACAACAGACGCCCCTGTGAGGTGGGTGGGGCTGGGAGGGCTCTTACAGCAGCTGTCCTTTCAAGGACAACCTCTGCCACAGCTATGGCTGACCCAAGGCCATTCCAGCAGGTGCAAGTGGAGGAGTGGGGAATCAAACCCAGTTCACCCAGATGAGAGTCCGTGCACTTAACCACTACACCAAACCATGTGAGGTAGGTGGGGCCAAGAGAGAATTGCTCTTGAGAGAACTGTGATTGACCTAATGTCACCCAGCAAGTGCATGTGGAGGAGTGGGGAATCAAACCCGGTTCTACCAGGGCCTTTTCAGTCCGGGCCCCTACCTGGTGGAATGAGCTCCCATTAGAGATCCAGGCCCTGCGGGATTTATCTAAATTTCACAGGGCCTGCAAGACGGAGCCTTTCCGACAGGCTTTCAATTCCTCTGAAATCTTCGCTTCCCCCAGCACCTTACTATCAATGTGCTTAAGCTGTGCCAAGTGTGTAGCAGGAGCTCCTTTACATATTAGACCACACCCCCTTGATGTAGCCAATCCTTCAAGAGCTTACAAGGCTCTTCTGACAGGCCCTACTGTAAGCTCCAGGAGGACTGGCTACATCAGGGGGGCGTGACCTAATATGCAAAGGAGTCCCTGCTACAAAAAAAAAAGCTCTGGGCGCAACCACCAATGGCTGACGCAAGGGGGTGGAGCAAACCACATTTCCCCGGTTTGGAGGCCCTCCCCCTGCTTCAGGGTCATCAGAAGCCCGATGGAGACTTATTCCCATAAGGTATAATGGAGAATTGATCAGCAGGTATCTGGGGCTCTGAAGGAGCTGTTTTTTTTGACACAGAGGCACCAAATTTACAGCAGAGCATCCGGTGCCTCTCCTAAAAACACACTCCAAGTTTCAAAAAGATTGGACCAGGGGGTCCAATTCTATGAGCCCCAAAAGAAGGTGCCCCTAGCCATCATTATTTCCAATGGAGGGAAGGCATTTAAAAAAGCGTGCGGTCCCTTTAAATGTGACGGCGAGAACTCCCTTTGGAGTGCAATCCTGCTTGCCACACCCTTGCTCCTGGCTCCACCCCCAAAGTCCCCAGATATTTCTTGAATTGGACTTGGCAACCCTATCACCGTAACAGGTGTTTGTGAATTGGAAGAATCTGCAATAAGAGCAGGCGTAAAGCAGCTTTTCATGCGTTCTCTTGCCCTGGTTCACTGGGATAGGGAGGGGAAAAGGAAAGAGGAAAAAAAAAAGACGACACACAGTTTCCGGATGTTCTGGATCTCCCTCCTCGTCCTGCACGTGCCCACAAACGTCCAGACTCTTTCAAGGCTTCCAGCAAATACTCAAAAGATGGTTTATTTTCAGCTTTCAAACACCCCGCAAAAATTTTTTGCACTGGATCCGGCTTGGTCCTGAGCGACAGAGCAGAGCCGGTGGACTCACAGCCCTCCTGACCCAACCCCTCCCCCCAGGTGAGATCCCTCCCTCCTTTGGTTACAGGCCAAGGAGATATCGGCGTTGGGGGTGGGGAAGGTGGGCCTAAAAGGGCACATCTTCCCCACGGCAGGAATGTTCTTGGGTGAGGGGCGTCCTGGAACGAGACAGCCATCGTCCTGTTAGCCACAAAGAAATGGCTTGGAAAGGAACTTCGGGGGGTGGGTGTTCTTGGGGTACAGAAGCAGTTAAAGCCGTCACAGATTAGTTTTCTCCCACGTCTTCCTCCCTACAATCCAGATCAGCTCTTCTGAGCCCTATCCGGAGCTGCCGCCCGACTCAGTAGGACGAATGTTGCGCGAACTGGCTAGAGAGACCCAAGTGCGGCCGCCCTGTTACGTCCGGGTGGACCCCTCACCTCCACGTCGGGGCCAGGCTCTTCAGCTGCCGGTCCCCTCTACTCCGCTTCCATCGAGTCGGCCTCCTCCGGTTCCTCCCCGTCAAAATAGCGCTCCTCTTCGTCCCGGGATACGATGTCCAGGTTGTCGAAGTCGGGGTTCTCGTCCACCTCGCTGAAGGAGAAGGGTCACAAAGAGAACCAATTTGGTGTAGTGGTTAAGTGCGCAAACTCTTATCTGGGAGAACCGGGTTTGATTCCCCACTCCTCCCCTTGCAGCTGCTGGAATGGCCTTGGGTCAGCCATAGCTCTGGCAGAGGTTGTCCTTGAAAGGGCAGCTGCTGTGAGAGCCCTCTCAGCCCCACCCACCTCACAGGGTGTCTCTTGTGGGGGAGGATGGTAAAGGAGATTGTGGGCCACTCTGTCCTTGAAAGGGGCAGCTTCTGGGAGTGCTCTCTCAGCCCCACCCACCTCACAGGGTGTCTGTTGTGGGGGAGGAAGGTAAAGGAGATTGTGAGCCGCTCTGAAACTCTGTCCTTGAAAGGGCAGCTGCTGTCAGAGCTCTCTCAGCCCCACCCACCTCACAGGGCGTCTGTTGTGGGGAGGAAGGTAAAGGAGATTGTGAGCTGCTCTGAAACTCTGTCCTTGAAAGGGCAGCTGCTGTCAGAGCTCTCTCAGCCCCACCCACCTCACAGGGCGTCTGTTGTGGGGGAGGAAGGTAAAGGAGATTGTGAGCCGCTCTGAAACTCTGTCCTTGAAAGGGCAGCTGCTGTTCAGAGCTCTCTCAGCCCCACCCACCTCACAGGCGTCTGTTGTGGGGGAGGAAGGTAAAGGAGATTGCGAGCCGCTCTGAGATTCAGAGTGGAGGGCGGGCTATAAATCCAATAACTTTTTCTTCTTGGAGGAGAGCAGGTTTGCTCCAAGAATGCAGCCGCTGCCTCACAACTAGGAGGGCGGGAGGGCATCCACGTTTGTCACAGCTTTTCCAGGCAGCTGGGCTGGCTCACGTTTGGTCGTCAGAAACGATCGGGACCACGGAGGTACAGAAACTTAGAAAGAAACGCACTCTCTGCATTTACAGAATAGTGACAATGTGGAATACAAACTGCATTCATCAAAACACCTTGAATACACAAGACACGAATGCAGTTACAAACCCATCCCGTGCACAACCTGGCTACTGTCCAGAATTCATCATAGTGTGTGATGAGTCCGATGGAAAAGCAGAACCTAGAGGCCTTCCGTGAGTAACAATTAAAAAATAAATAAGAACTTAAGGAAGCCAGGAAATCTTGGCACTTCAAGTCTACTGCTCCAGTATATTTGACAAGACAATCCCTGAGGAAGGATTGTTGTTGTTCAGTCGCACAACGACTCTGACTCTTTGCGACCCCCTGGACCAAGTCACGCCAGGCCCTCCTGTCTTCCACCATCCTCCAAAGTCTGCTCAAATTCATGTTTGTTACATCAGTAACGCTGTCCAGCCATCTCCTCTTTCGCCGTCCCCTTCTTCTTTTGCCTTCTGTCTTTCCCAGCATCAGGGTCTTCTCCAGGGAGTGCTCCCTTCTCATTGGGTGGCCAAAGTATTTGAGTTTCAGCTTCAGCATCTGACCTTCCAGGGAACAGTCAGGGTTGATTGGATCTTCTTGCAGTCCAAGGGACTCTCAAGATTCTTCTCCAGCACCACAGCTCAAAAGCATCTATTCTTCTGCGCTCGGCCTTCTTATGGTCCAGCTCTCACAGCCATACATAACTACTGAGAAATCCATCGCTTTGGCTATACGGCCTTTTGTTGGCAGGGTGATGTCTCTAGTTTTTATTATACTGAGGAAGGACAGTACATCCTAAACGAAATTTTACCGGTTCTGTTTTTTTCCGCAGACTCATCATAAACGATTACGAATTCTGGACAGTAGCTCCGTTGTGCATGGGATGGTTTTGTAACCGCATTGGTGTACTGTTTCTTCAACGTGTTTTGGTGAATGCAGTTGGTATTACACGGCGTTACCATTTTTGCAAGCAGAGAGAGTGTGTTTCTTTCTAAGGCTCATGTTGGCGGCTGAGCGATCCGGCGATGGACGCCTGAGTCAGCACTTTGCTGCACCCCGGTTGGTGGGGATGGGGAGCAGTGATGACCCCTCACCCCAGTGCCCCCCCCGCCCCTGCCTAACCTGTAGTCAAAATCCCGGTCTTTGCCGTCGAGGAAGCGCTGGTACATGCGGCTGGTGAACTCCTCCCGCAGGAAGGCTTTCTCCTCCGTGTCGGGCACCCACTCGTCCGTGCCGGAGTTGGACACCATGGCTGGCGAAAAACAAGACATGTGAAGGTGCTGAGCGGCCTTCACGGAGCTGGAGAGATGCTCAGCCCCTGATTCTCAGCACTCCCCGAATCCCTCCGACCCAGGAAACCTCTGATTTTCTCCAAAACACAAGACTAGAGTCTGTGTGCCCAGCCTTCAGTCCCTACTGGAGAGCCAGTCTGGTGTAGTGGTTAAGTGCAGCGACTCTTATCTGGGAGAACCGGGTTTGATTCCTCACTCCATCACTTCCACCTGCTGGAAATGGCGAGTCAGCCATAGCTCTTGCAGGATTTGTCCTTGAAAGGGCAGCTTCTGAGAGAGCTCTCTCAGCCCCACCTACCTCACAGGGTGTCTGTCTCCTGAGAGCCAGTTTGGTGTGATGGTGAAGTGTGAGGACTCTTATCTGGGAGAACCAGGTATGATTTTCCACTCCTCCACTTGCAGCTGCTGGGATGGCCTTGGGTCAGACATAGCTTTCACAGGAGTTGTACTTGAAAGGGCAGCTTCTGGGAGAGCTCTCTCAGCCCCGCCTACCTCACAGGGTGTCTGTCTCCTGAGAGCCAGTTTGGTGTAGTGGTGAAGTGTGAGGACTCTTATCTGGGAGAACTGGGTTTGATTCCCCACTCCACCAATTGCACCTGCTGGAATGGCCTTGGGTCAGGCAGGAGTTATCCTTGAAAGGGCAGCTTCTGAGAGAGCTCTCTCAGCCCCACCTATCTCACAGGGTGTCTGTTGTGTTTGGGGAGGGACGGTGGCTCAGCGGTAGAGCATCTGCTTGGGAAGCAGAAGGTCCCAGGTTCAATCCCCGGCATCTCCAAAAAAGGGTCCAGGCAAATAGGTGTGAAAAACCTCAGCTTGAGACCCTGGAGAGCCGCTGCCAGTCTGAGAAGACAATACTGGCTTGGATGGACCAAGGGTCTGATTCAGTATAAGGCAGCTTCATATGTTCATATGTGAGTGGGGGAAGGTAAAGAAGATTGTAAGCCACTCTGAGACTCTGAGTATAGGATGGGATATAAATCCAATATCTTCTTCTTCTTCTACCCGCTTCCCCCCAATACACCCGTCTCGACCTGGTCTGTAACCTTCCTCCTCTCCCCCCGGGGGCTCCACCCATGCCACTAGAATCTTCTTCTGTTCCCCAAAAATGGGGACTATACCGCTGCTTGACTCTCCTCTCTTGTTCCAGGGACAGAGCACAGACGTTGCAATCCCCAGACTGACTGACTGATGGTAAACAACAGAAAACTGTGTAGCACAATAATACTATATCCATATGGAACCATTATGACAACCATTTTTGTATCCAACCTCTGGTACATTATAATAAAGAAAATAAATGCAGCTGGCAAACAGGCACTGCCCATAAGATTAAACAATAAATGTCCATAAGCAATATCCGTGCACAGTCCCAAGTACTATTCCAAAATTGTCCTGGAGTGGATGCCAAATTTGAAGAACAACAAAGGAAAAGATGCTGCAGCCAAATTAAGAAGCCCAGGACCGGTTTCAGCGAAGACGCCTTCTTCACCTTTTAGGCTCCATCTGCAGCCTTCATAGTCATGAATATGTGGTGGCTATGGAAGCTCCAGTCTATATTCATTCTGTAGACATAGTGCAAACACTTTGCAGCTGAAATTGCGCTGATATTGTTTATGGACATTGTTTAATCTTACGGACAGTCCCTATTTGTCAGCCACATTTATTTTCTTTGTTGTAACATATCAGAGGTTGGATACGGTAATTGTTGTCATAATTGTTCCTTATCGACACAGCATGATTGTGCTACAAAATGTTTGCAAGTGGGAAAATAGGAAGAAGATGACGATGACTGCAGATTGATATCCCGCCCTTCTCTCTGAATCAGACTCAGAGCAACTTACAATCTCCTGTATCTTCTCCCCCCACAACAGACAACCTGTGAGATGGATGGGACTGAGACAGCTCTCCAAGAAGCTGCCCTTTCAAGGACAGAGTCTCAGAGTGGCCCACAGTCTCCTTTACCTTCCTCCCCCACAACAGACACCCTGTGAGATAGGTGGGGCTGAGAGAGCTCTGACAGAAGCTGCCCTTTCAAGGATAACTCCTGCCTGACCCAAGGCCATTCCAGCAGGTGCAAGTGGAGGAGTGGGGAATCAAACCTGGTTCTCCCAGATAAGAGTCTGCACACTACACCAAACTGACTCTCGAGAAGGAAAGGAAAGGAAAGGAAAGCAAGGCAGGCAGACAGGGAAGGAAGGGAGGGAGGGAGGGAGGGAGGGAGGGAGGGAGGGAGGGAGGAAGGAAGGAAGGAAGGAAGGAAGGAAGGAAGGAAGGAAGGAAGGAAGGAAGGAAGGAAGGAAGGAAGGAAGGAAGGAAGGAAGGAAGGAAGGAAGGAAGGAAGGAAGGAAGGAAGGAAGGAAGGAAGGAAGGAATGGAAGGAAGGAAGGCAGAGAAGGAAGGAAGGGAGGAATGGAAGGAAGGAAGGGAGGAATGGAAGGAAGGAATGGAAGGAAGGAAGGAAGGAAGGAAGGAAGGAAGGAAGGAAGGAAGGAAGGAAGGAAGGAAGGAAGGAAGGAAGGAAGGAAGGAAGGAAGGAAGGAAGGAAGGAAGGAAGGAAGGAAGGAAGGAAGGAAGGAAGGAGAGGTAGAAAGAAATAAACTTTAAGTTTATATGTGTTCTCCAAGCTGTCAGCTGGCTTGGTGAAGTGATTTCAAAAGACCAATGCCTTCTCCAAGCCAGACGCTGGGGCGGTGGAGGCTTCAAGAGCCACAGTTTGGCCCCCCCTGAACTAGACCCTCTGTTCCCCCAGGGCTGAGAACACGGCCTCCCAGCCACCTCCCGCCCACCCCGGCTCAACCTAAACCCAAGATCTGCTGTATTCCTTTGCTCCCTGACCGCTGGATACCACAGCTGTTGAGAGCGCTTGGACGAAAACGTGGGAGACTCCAGGTTCGAATCCCTGCTCGGCCGTGGAGTGAACCTGGGCCTCTCAGCCTCGCCTCCCTCGCAGGGCGGCTGCAAGGACCAAATCGGAGGAGAGGAGAACAAGACGAGAGAAAGCCGAGGGACGCCTGAAGCAACAAAGAGCCGCCCCGTCCCCTCCTGACCCACCTTCGTCGTCGTCGCCGCTCTCGCTGCTGGCCTCCTCCTCTTCCTCCAGGCAGGCGTCCTCCTGTTCCTGCTGGACCTGCAGCCTCCGCTGGATGATGCCTTCCTGGTAGGAGTCCAGCAGGGCCCCCGAGAGAGAGCAGGCCGCCTCCCGCTTGCAGCTGTCCAGCTCCTCCAGCTCCAGGTCGCTCAGGTACTGCCCGATGTAGTGCTCGTAGAGCAAGGGGTCCCGGGAGCGCATCTGCTCGTCGCTGAAGTATTCCCCGCCTGAAAAAAGTACATGAGCTTTTATGTTCTTGAGTCCCATCCTTTCCAGAGTACTCTTATCGGATCAGACTCTTCCACAGAAAATACACTGGATTTTTGTACTAGTCCTGGGCATGTCATTTGTACTGCTGTGACTACGTATGTTTGCTTTATGCTTGGATTGGACCCACACAATCGAGTCTGCCGCTTAAGAATCCTTCTTAAGATCTTGCCAGCGAAGAACCTTGCCTTCAGTTTCCCTTTCTGCGAGGTGATACTGGTTGGGGAGGGACGGTGGCTCAGTGGTAGAGCATCTGCTTGGGAAGCAGAAGGACCCAGGTTCTATCCCCAGCATCTCCAACTAAAAAGGGTCCAGGCAAGTAGGCGTGAGAAACCTCAGCTGGAGACCCTGGAGAGCAGGGGAGGGATGGTGCCTCAGTGGCAGAGCATCTGCTTGGGAAGCAGAAGGTCCCAGGTTCTATCCCCAGCATCTCCCACTAAAAAGGGTCCAGGCAAGTAGGCATGAAAAACCGCAGCTTGAGACCCTGGAGAGCAAGGGAAGGATGGTGGCTCAGTGGTAGAGCATCTGCTTGGGAAGCAGAAGGTCCCAGGTTCTATCCCCGGCATCTCCAACTAAAAAGGGTCCAGGCAAGTAGGTGTGAAAAACCTCAGCTGGAGACCCTGGAGAGCCACTGCCAGTCTGAGTAGACAAGACTGACTTTGATGAACCGAGGGTCCGATTCAGTAGAAAGCAGCTTCATATGCTCCTATGTTCACAACTCTTTGGGGAGGGAGGGTGGCTCAGTGGTAGAGCATCTGCTTGGTAAGCAGAAGGTCCCAGGTTCAATCCCCAGCATCTCCTATTAAAAAGGGTCCAGGCAAGTAGGTATGAAAAACCTCAGCTTGAGACCCTGGAGAGCCACTGCCAGTCTGAGTAGACAAGACTGACTTTGATGGACCGAAGGTCTGATTCAGTAGAAGGCAGCTTCATATGTTGTGACTACCAACAGTGCTTTATCAGTGGTGGCACCTCACGTGTGTGAATGTCTTGTCCATTAAAGTTCTCCTCTGCACTCTTTTAGAACAAAACAGTTTGTTCTAACTGGTTGGGGAGGGACGGTGGCTCAGTGGTAGAGCATCTACTTGGGAAGCAGAAGGTCCCCAGCATCTCCAACTAAAAAGGGTCCAGGCAAGTAGGCGTGAAAAACCTCAGCTTGAGACCCTGGAGAGCTGATGGCAGTCTGAGTAGACAAGACTGACTTTGATGGGCCAAGGAGGGTCTGATTCAGTAGAAGGCAGCTTCATATGTTCACAACTTTTTGGGGAGGGAGGGTGGCTCAGTGGTAGAGCATCTGCTTGGGAAGCAGAAGGTCCCAGGTTCAATCCCCGGCAACTCCCAACTAAAAAGAATCCAGGCAAGTAGGTGTGAAAAACCTCAGCTTGAGACCCTGGAGAGCAGGGGAGGGAAGGTGGCTCAGTGGCAGAGCATCTGCTTGGTAAGCAGAAGGTCCCAGGTTCAATCCCCGGTATCTCCAACTAAAAAGAGTCCAGGCAAGTAGGCGTGAAAAACCTCAGCTTGAGACCCTGGAGAGCTGCTGCTAGTCTGAGTAGACAGTACTGACTTCGATTGACCGAGGGTCTGATTCAGTAGAAGGCAGCTTCATGTGTTCTAAAACTCCAGAATGTTTTAAAGAGGACTGTGCCCCTTAAACCTGAATTGTTTCTGTTAAGTAGGATGCCACAAATAACCAATCAAAATTGTAAACATTTGATAATACATGTCGTAACTGCAGCTAGAATAATTTTTGCCAAACGCTGGAAAAAGCCAGAGAAGTGCCTATAGAAGAATTGACACAGAAAATACTAGAAACAGCTGGAATGGACATGTTGACATTTTAAATGATAAACCTAAGCACTGGAGAGATGGACTCCTTTTTATGAATGGGCTATATCAATACAACGGGCTTTTGGAGGAGGTTCTGGGTGAGTGCCCTCGCATCCTTGCTGTCTTCCCACCCGCAAGTGAAGCCATTCACTCCCCCACCACCACCTCAAGGGGAGCTGATCTGTGCCATCTGGAAGAGATGTGGCTGTCTCTGGGGTAATACTGCTTTTAACAGTGTGTTCAACATTTCTGGGCCTGCAGTAGGCGGGGGGGGAGTCAGCCAATGAGAGGCCAGAGACAGTGACTGATGTGTGATGGGCCAATAGTGCATTCCCACAGTAACTGCCAGAACTAAGGTTGGTTGCATTTTACTGACAGAATCAGCTTTGCTGGCTAGCAACAGCCACTCAGAAGGGAGAGAGGAGCAGACTCAACCAATGGCACGCAAGTACTCTTGATTGATAGTCTGATGGACCAAAGGCTGATACCCCACAGTGCTACCGAGCCCCAACCAAACAGGACGGTCAGATTTGCCGCCAACGACAGGAGAATCATTACTAAAAAGATGATATCAGTCCTTGAGAATCTTGTTACGATAGAATCCTACAGGCTGAGATAAAAGTATTTAAAAACAAACAAGACTGCCAGGGACTAAGCGAATGGTCCATCCCCTTCCTGATGAAGATACCTGGCTCCGTTCCCTTCCTGGAAACCAGCAGAAGCAACCAGATCTGCCCTGAAAACAACAATGCCACCTTATAAGGTGGGCCCATGTTAATATAATTGTAGGCTGTCAAGTCACAGCCAATTAATGGCGATCCCATAGTGCAGGGGTGGTCAACGGTAGCTCTCCAGGTGTTGTTTTGCCTACAACTCCCATCAGCCCCAGCCACTGGCCATGCTGGCTGGGGCTGATGGGAGTTGTAGGCAAAAAAAAAACATCTGGAGAGCTAACATTGGCCACCCCTGGCGTAGGGCGTTCAAGGCAAGAGAAGTTAAGAGGTGGCTTGCTATTGCCTGCTTCTGCATAGCAACCCCCCATCTTCCTTGGTTGTCTCCTATCCGAGCACTGACCAAGGCTGACCCTGCTTAACTTCTGAGATCTGATGAGACTGCGTTATTTAGGCTCCCACCACCACGGAGACCTGGGAGGCAGGAGGTACTGAGAGACAAACGCTTGCTTACGGCTACTGGGTGAGTTTATAACAAGGCTGGAACACAGAATTTATCAAACTGCCAGTTTGGTGTAGTGGTGAAGTGTGCGGACTCTTATCTGGGAGAACCGGGTTTGATTCCCCACTCCTCCCCTTGCAGCTGCTGGAATGGCCTTGGGTCAGCCATAGCTCTGGCAGGAGTTGTCCTTGAAAGGCCAGCTTCTGGGAGAGCTCTCTCAGCCCCATCCACCTCACAGGATGTCTGTTGTGGGGGAAGAAGATAAAGGAGATTGTAAGCCGCTCTGAGACTCTGATTCAGATAGGAGGGCAGGGTATAAATCTGCAGTTGTCTTTTTCTTCTTAAAGGAGAGAGAAGAGTTTGGATTTATAATGTGCTCTTCATCACCTGAAGAAGTTTCAGAGCAGCTTACGATCTCCTCTCCCTTCCTCTCCCCACAACAGACCCCCTGTGAGGCACAACAACAGCCGGAAGGTTTTTGCATCTGTTTTAAGTAGAAGTTAAGGACTGATTGGCTCCAAATAAATACACTGAAATACAACAAGAGGCTGACAACCTTGATGTGTACGGGAATATCCTTGAGAAAGAATTTGACGAAATGCACCTGAACCGGGTGCTCATTGGATGGGGTTTTTTTTTTTTGTAATATTGTACTTCCTTCTAAAGAGCCCCGTGGCGCAGAGTGGTAAAGCTGCAGTACTGCAATCCGAACTCTTTGCTCACGACCTGAGTTCGATCCCAGCGGAAGCTGGTTCAGGTAGTCGGCTCCGGGTTGACTCAGCCTTCCATCCTTCCGAGGTCGGTCAAATGAGCCCCCAGCTTGCTGGGGGGGGGAAGCGTAGATGACTGGGGAAGGCAAGGGCAAACCACCCCGTAAAAAGTCTGCCGTGAAAACGTTGTGAAAGCGACGTCACCCCAGAGTCGAAAACGACTGGTGCTTGCGCTGGGGACTACCTTGACCTTTTCTTTTTTTTTAACTTCCTTCTAACGTGACAAATAGCTTTATAAGATTTGTGATAAAAGTACTTTGGATAAACGTTTTACTAACATCACAGTGTTTGGTTGTCTGTATTTCCTCTATTATGAACTGGGATCCCTTGTGGTTGGGTTTTTTTTCTACCCGGAAGTCAACAGCATAGCTAGAGACAGAACCTGGGAGTTCTGCCTTACGCCAAACAGACCGCCAATCCCCTCCCGCCTTAAGGACAAAACCCAGGGATCCAGGCCTCTCTGTACCTTGAATGAGCTGCTGCAAAGCCGCATACCGCTTGTTCCGCACCCGGGTGCGGCGTGTTTTGCCCAGCCCGGCCCGGCGCACCTCAGCGCAGTAGAAGTCCGCCTCGTAGTTGCCGGAGAGGTGGTGGAAGCAGGGCAGGTGATCTTCCCGCAGGGCGGTGCGGAAGCGCTCTAGGAAGACCAGGGGCTTGGCATGGTACAGCTCCCGCAGGATGGCCACTTTCTGCGCCAGCGTGAAGTCCGGCTCGTCCTTCTGTTGGCTGCGCACAGCCAAATGGCTGCCGGCCACAGCATGGAACATGGCCAGCAAAGTGGGGTCATCGTCCTCGGTGGGCTGAAGGGGAGACTGTTCCGACTCTGGCTTTCTACTGTGCCAATGGGAGAGTTTGATGCCAAAGTCCTCCTCCTCCTCCTCTTCCTCCTCCTCCTCAGGGGTGTCATGGGCTGCAGCTTCCGTCTCCAACTTCCCATTACCCAGGCGGGTTGGTTTGGCACTTCCGCTACCGGCAGCTGAGATTCCAGTTTTTAATTCACCCCACATGACAAAGGGAGAGAACATATTGGGGGAACCATACTTGTCCAGAGGAAAAATGGAGCCTACATTCCAATGCTGCGCATCCTTAGGGACTCCGTTTCTGTCTGAAGGGCCACTCTGCAAGGCTGGGGTTCCAGACATCTCCTCCCCCCAGAGGAACTGCTGCCGGGGGACCCAGCTGGCCCCCCCAGAGTCACATGACCCCGAAACATCTGCCATCTGTTCAACCCCATGGGAAAACTTTAGCGACGCAGCACTACTTTTGCCACTCTTTGGGATTTCTACTGTCTCTTGTGTGGAGTGAAGAGGACTAGCAGATCCAGTCTTGTTAGAAAAACAGCTCTCTGGGGTCTCCGAAGCAGCAGGGTGATCTAGTTCCCCTCGTTCCACGTTCTTCAAGGAGTTCTCATCTACAAAGACAGAAGGAATTCTTGTGTTTGTCATATACAACTTTACAGGTGTATTAAACTCCCTGGATTACCCTTAGGAGGAGGCAGCTGGAGTAAACCATAGCTTTAAAAACAAGATATTAATCTCTGAGAGGAATCCCAAAATCAGACTGCTGGCAACCACCAATAGATCGGAGATCCCTAACCTTTTTTTTGAGCCTGTGGGCACCTTTGGTCTTCTAAAACAGCGTGGTTGGCATGGCTACAAAATGGCTGCTGCAGGAGGCGGAGTCACCAACAAAATGGCCGCTGCAGCTTATCTTCAATCACGCAGTGACGATCCTTGTGCTGTGGTGGCAGCTGCTGCCAAACCGGCACTGCCTATCAAATATCCAGTGGCAAATTAGGAAGCCTTGCTGGGCAAAAGCCCTGGTTAACCCTACCCGCTTTCTAAAAAAACTTGGTGGGCAACCAGGAAAGGCCCATAGGGCACCAAGTTGGAGACAGCCAAAGCAGATAAAAGCATAGGTGCCTAGGTCTTCGATGGCGTATGTAACTTTGCACAGGATATTCATTTATTATTCCCCTTGAAGAAACTATTTGACACTGGAGTCGTGGCAAATAAGCCTTCTGACCAATATGGATACCCTGGTTCCAAACAGAAGTTCAAGTCCCATTTCAGTCAAGCTGTCTGCAGTGGCTCCCCACCCCACCCCACACGAACTGGTTACCCTTTTGCTCCAATAGCTACAACATGACAGGCAGGCAATTCAACAGGGGCAGCTCATTCTGACAGAACATCATTAAACCCGCTAAGTAGGGTCTCCAACATGGCTTGCTGGCATAATGGAGTGGGAGAATGCTCATCCCTCTACCCCGTGCTTGGTCCCACCCTGACCAACCTCTCCATAGGGTTGCCTGTTCTGTGTTAGAAAATACCTGGAGACTTTGGGGGTAGAGCCAGGAAAGGGTGGAGTTTGGGGAGAGGCCTCAGCATGGTACCATGCCATGGAGTCCACCCTTCCAAGCAGCCATTTTCTCCAGGGGGACTGATCTCTGCCAGCTGGAGATCAGCTGTAAAAGCAGGAGATCTCCAGGGCCCACCTGGACTGCGGCAACCCTATCTCTCTTAATGGGCTTGGTCCGGGCAGCACACAGATAGGAGAGGAAAGAACATTCCCTGAGGCATTTCTACCTGTCCAAGCTATTAAAACAAGAAACACAAAAAAGGGGATGGGAGAGAACAGAGAGACACCAATCTTATCATCCCCCCTCCTGAGTGGGGGGGGGGGGACTAAAATTTGAAAAGAAGAATTAGCTAAGAAGAAAAGGGGGAAGAGTTCCAATGCTCCCTCCTCACTGAAAATACAAAGGCATATAAGGTTGACAATCCCCACGTGGGGACAGGGGATTCCTCGGTTTGCAGGCGCTCCCTCCACTTCAGCGTCATCAGAAAGCAGGGGGGGGGGGCGGAATGGCTGCTGGACACTATGGAGACCGATTCCCATAGAGTATAATGGAGAACTGATCAGTGTGTATCTAGGGCTCTCGGGAGGCTGTTTTTTGAGGTAGAGACACCAAATTTTCAGCATAGCATCTGATGCCTCTCCTTAAAACACCCTCCAGGTTTCAAAAGGATTGGACCAGGGGGTCCAGTTCTATGAGCCCCAAAAGAAGGTGCCCCTATCCTTCATTATTTCCAATGGAGGAAAGACATTTAAAAGGTGCACACACAGTCTCTTTAAATGTGATGGCCAGAACTCCCTTTGGGATTCAATGCTGCATGTCACAACCTCGCTCCTGGCTCTGCCCCCAAAGTCCCCAGATATTTCTTGAACTGGACTTGGCAGCCCTAACGGCATAAGACCCCCAGCTTCACCCCTCTGCCCACCCGCAGTGGAAGCTAACTTGACTCCACAGCGAAAGTAAGGCTTGCTGAGAATTCCTCTTTCAGGGCGTGAAGGCAGGTCATAAGTAAGTATAGGTAGCCAACGGGCTTCCTCACCACCACGCACCAACCCAAAGACGGGGACCTATATTAATGCAGCACCGCCCTCCCGCGGCTACAGCGGTACGGCCAGGGCCAGAAAGAGACGCTCACTCGGAGAATGCGGCTCCCGAAGAGGATCCCCGCCCGCTTCCATCTTGCGTCGCCGGTCTCGTCCCGGGGCCGAGCCGAACCACCTGCCGGAGCCTTCCAACGCGCACTTCCGGTCGCCGCGGCGCGCGACGAAAGAGAGTCCCCTCGCTAAGGGAAACATGGCGCGGGAAACGTTGGTTCCGGGAACGTTAAGGGAGGGAGGGAGGAAGGGAGGGAAGAAAGGCAGGCATTTTGGTAGATAAAGAGGGAATATCTTAGGTGAAACGAGATTTTGAGAGAGGAACCTTCCTCTCACCCCTGCCATTTATTTGTAAACTAATTTGGAAAAAGTTGTGCCCCTTATAGGGTTGCCAAGTCCAATTCAAGAAATATCTGGGGACTTTGGGGGTGGAGCCAGGAGACTTTGGGGGTGGAGCCAGGAGACATTGGGGTGGAGCCAAGATCAAGGCTGTGACAAGCATAATTGAACTCCAAAGGGAATTCTGGCCATCACATTTAAAGGGACGGCACACTTTTTCAATTCCTTCCTTCCATAGGAAATAATGAAGGATAGGGGCACCTTCTTTTGGGGCTCATAGAATTGGACCCCCTACTCCAATCTTTTTGAAACTTGGGGGGTATTTTGAGGAGAGGCACTAGATGCTGTACTGAAAATCTGGTGCCTCTACCCCAAAAAACAGGCCTCCCCCCAGAGCCCCAGATACCTGCAGATCAATTCTCCATGATTTTCTATGGGAATAAATCTCCATAGGGAATAATAGAGTTCCCAGAAGACATTTCCCTCCCCTCCCCCTGCTTTCTGACGACCCTGCCCCCACCTGGGGATTAGCAACCCTAATTCAGTTTGCCTCAAATAGTTCCCAGCTGCATTGTCAGTGGCCAACTAATAAATTATGAATTGGCTCAGCAACCTTGGCTTTTCTTAAACAACCTGTTCTGCAATCATCTGAAAAGTTAGTGAGTTCTAGATTCTGCTTGGTGGCCCAGCAAATTCCTCCAAGCTCTGTCCCTGACCTACTAAATTTTGCTCTGACTCCAACCTTCCTGGCCAAGTCCAGCAAATCTGGATTTGGGCCACTGTGTGACAAAGAATTAAGGTTGCCAGCCTTCAGGTGGGGCCTGGAGATCTCTTGCTTTTGCAACTGATCTCCAGCTGACAGAGATCAGCTCCCCTTTGGAAAATGTCTGCTTTGGAAGGTGGAATCTGTGGCATTGTACCATGCTGAGTGAGGCCCCTCCCCTCCCCAAACCCCAATCTCTCCCAGATCCACCCCCAAAGTCTCCAGGTATTTCCCAACTCAGACCTGGCAACCTTAGTATTGGACTGGATGGGCCATCAGCCTAATCCAACATGGCTTCTCTTATTTTTAAAGCAGTTGTTTGCAACCCTACAGCCTCTTGAATTATTTATAAATTTACACAGAAGCTTGACATATAAGAAGGCTAGCAAAAGACGTCTCAACCTTGATTCAAGCCAGACTTTTTCTCAGTTTCACAATTTCAACAACAGATGTGTATATTAACAAAACAAACACCAGCACATGCATATTACCTTTCTGCACCCCCCCCCAAACAAACAAGTGCCGTATGTACTTTTTTCATTTCAATTTTTATTTGTTGTATTTTTTAAAATCACAAAATAGATGGAAAAAAAGTTTTTGACACAGGGCTACCAGCCAATTAGCACTATTCACAGCTGACTATATATAGTGTGAGGGTACTTCCAAATCAACTGCATTGCTTCCAAAATGTACATCCATATATGCATTCACTTGGAAGTAAATCACACTGATTTCTGTAGAGCTAAGGCCATATGTTAAGTATCACTTCCTTAGGGCAAAACAAGCACTTTGCTTTTCCTCAGTCTTTTCATGCTGATGTAGGGTCTTCAGAAAAGAACAGAGTATCAGATTGCCTGTTGTCTAGGGTTACCATATTTCAAAAACCAAAGAAGAGGATCTATTTCTGGATCTGATTACTTTAAACAAATGATCACTATAACAAATCTTATTTTAAATACCCCTACTATTTAAACTGTGATAACTGCTACTAACTAGAAATATTCCAAATCTTCCAACCCCCAAAAGAGGACATTTACACCAGTTTTTTTTTTTTAAAAAAAACAGCCTCCAAAAGACAGACACTCACAAAAAACGAGGACATGTTCTCTGAAAAAGCAGGGCATCTGGTAACCATATTATTGTCAGTTCTTTGACATTCTTTTCAGCTCAGTTTTCACCAGTAAATCTTAAGAATACAACATGCTTGAATATTTGGTAGAGTAGTATGCTATGAAGAGTTCTGTGTGATAGTTTTTCTAATTAACTCTAATGAGGAATGGCAGTAAATTAGATTAAATTTTCAGTTTTAACATACAATCTTTTCTGAATATTCCCATACATAAATTATAGGTGTCTCTTTAATCTCATTCAGTTTGTAGAGAAGCCTTCAGAAGCCTTTGTTTTTCGCTACATTTAACAGTTCTCTAGAGCCCACAATGCAATCAATACTGGAAGTTTGTGCAATGAGATATGTTTACCTTGTTCTTCCAACACTTACATTGCTGCCAGGAATCACTAAAGCCTTAGAGCTAAATGCAGGATTTGCCTAAACCTGTAGAAAGACAACAGGCTTTGTTTTAGAAATAGCGGCTGCTGCCTCCTCCAGCCTGGCCGCTCCGTAGTGGGCTTCCAAGTGGGGGAGGGGGGGAGGGAGAGACGAGGCTCCGCGCTGCTGCTGCCGTCGCCTCCGCAGATTGGGGTTGGTGGGCCTCGGCTTTAGAGGCAGAGAAGAGCAGAACATAGACAGGGATGCCTTTTTGTTTTTCAAGACCCTAGCACCCTTGATCTGTACTGCTTTAAGTTGTTTATAAAAAGAGGCAATAAATACAAGTGTCTATTTCTGTGAACTGGCAGGGGCAGGCTTGCTCATACCTATCAGCTGTTACTGAGACCTGGTACATACCGGTATTTGAAAACAGTCTGACTAGACACTCCCTGAGGCAGCAAGCAACATGATGACTTTTTGAAGTTGAATCCATCCAAGGCAGAAATAGCGGCCGCTGCCTCCTCCCGCCTGGCCGCTTGGTAGTGGGTTTCCAAGTGTATGTGTGTGTGGGGGGGGAACGAGGCTCCGCGCTGCTGCTGCCGCCGCAGGTTGGGGTTGGTGGGCCTCGGCCGGCGCCGGCGGCCTCTTCCTTCGCTGGGGCGGGGCCTGGTTGAACGGAGGGAGAGGAGACCTGCCGCCGCTCTCCTCGGGCAGCCTGTAGCTGGTGTTGCTGCCGCGGCGGCGGCGGGCGGCGGTGTTGCTGCCGCGGCGGCGGCGGGCGGCGGTGTTGCTGCCGCGGCGGCGGCGGGCGGCAGCGTCGGGGCACCAAAATTGGTGCCGTTTCCTCCCTCCCGCTGTCGGATTTTCTGAGAGCGGGGGAGGAAGCGGTAAATCCGGGGGTCCCCCGCCAGGGCGGGGGAGTTGGGAAGCCTAGCCCCTTATGAGAAGAGGGAAGGGGGAAAACGAGAGAGAGAGAGATGAATTTGGTGGATGGAGAGACAGAAGAGGATGGATGGATGGATGGATGCCCTCAAGAGCTAGTTTTTGCCCCCATGACCCCACCCACCCACACAGGAGCCGTCTCACTTAGGTCATGTTCTTTCTGTCTGTCTTGTTCTTCTCCATCTTTCCAGTTGGAAGCATTAAAAAAGCAAGCTGTTATTGAAAATACCCGAGGCTCCTTTTGAGACTTCCTTCTGGGCTAAGGCAAGGAAGGATGGGATACCCAGGCCCAGCAGTTTGCCAATCAGCAGCATTGCCTTGCTGTGTCAGGAACAGGTCCCTGACAAGTATAGCTGGAGGTGATGCTGTTACTTGTTTTACTGGTATGATTACCTTTGCTCATTAACAACCCATTGTTATGTGGAATGTGGCCTTCATGGGAAGAAACACTGAGGCCTGAGAAAGGATTTCTTTTGTTGTTGTCTGACTCTTTGCGACCCCATGGACCAAGTTACGCCAGGCCCTCCTGTCTTCCACCATCCTCCAAACTCAGCTCAAATTCATCTTAGTTACATCGGTAACGCTGTGTCCAGCCATCTCATCTTTTGCTGCCCTCTTCTTCTTTTGCCTTCTGTCTTTCCCATCATCAGGGTCTTCTCCAGTGAGTGCTCCCTTCTCATTGGGTGGTCAAAGTATTTGAGCTTCAGCTTCAGCATCTGACCTTCCAGGGAATAGTCAGGGTTGATTTTCATTAGGACTGACTGATCTTGCAGTCCCAGGGACTCTCAAGATTCTTCTCCAGCACCACAGCTCAAAAGCATCTATTCTCCTGCGCTCGGCCTTTCTTATGGTTCAACTATCAGCCATACATTACTACTGGGAATACCATCGCTTTGACTATACGGACTTTTGTTGGCAGGGTGATGTCTCTACTTTTTATTATACTGCCTAGGTTCGCCATAGCTGTCCTCCCAAGGAGCAAATTACTTTGGCGGGCACGGGAAAAAAGAGGTTATTTCAGGAGGTATAATTACTGGAGGACTGCCTATCCACTTTATTCTGGATTAGATGACCCTGGAGGTCCCAACTCTATGATTCTATGACAGAATCTTGCGAATCACATGCTGATAATGGTTGCTCTCTGATCTATTAATAAAGCTCCTTCTGCATATACTCAAGGAGTCTTATGATAGTATCTGGCCAAAACTTTCCATATGGGAGAAGATCTCACACACGTCCTCGCTCAACAGTTTCCAGGCAAGAGAGGACAGTAACCGGTTCTAACCCACCTTGTCCCAGGGAGGAGAATTGCACCAGGTTTCTCAAGAGTTACAGAACCTTCAAGCAAAGAAGTGTCTTTTATTTCACAACGGATTTCACCAGCAGGAAAATGCAGAATGAACAACTGGAAAAGCAACCCCGCAACCTTCCCCCACCCGGCAAGCAAAGTAGTTAAGGGCAGGGATTCTGAGGAACCACCTGTGGCTCTTTCCACATTGCTGGGGTTTGTGGTTGAGAGGCTATTCCCACCTTGAAACAGTTGACGGCAGAACAGGCAAGTGACACTTGCATTGTGCTGGGATGAAAGTACCTGAAGGCTCTTCCAGTTGATGGTAATTGCTTAGGCCAGGCTAGCATTAGATTTCAGAAGCTAAGCAGGCTTAGCCCTGGTTAGTATTCGGATGAAAGAGAGGGTTGCCAAGTCCAACTCCAGTGGGGACTTTAGAGGTGGAGCCAGGAGACTTTGGGGGTGGAGCCAGGAGCAAGGGTGTGACAGAGGGTGTTCCGGCCATCACATTTAGAGGGACCGCACACCTTTTAAATGCCTTCCCTCCATTGGAAATAATGAAGGATAAGGGCACCTTCTTTTGCGATCAC
Organism: Heteronotia binoei; assembly: GCF_032191835.1. Lineage (NCBI taxonomy): Eukaryota > Metazoa > Chordata > Lepidosauria > Squamata > Gekkonidae > Heteronotia > Heteronotia binoei. Next base: position 47,723,822 of record NC_083239.1, on the reverse strand, counting down.
CTGCTCATAGACTGGGGCTCATAGAATTGGATCACATGGATTGGGCCTCACAGAACTGGACCCTCAGTCCAATCTTTGGGAAACTTGAGGGGGTTTTTTGAGGAGAGGCACGAGATGCTATGCTGAACATTTGGTGCCTCTACCTCAAAACACAGCCCTCCCCCACCTGCCGAGCCTCAGATACACCCATGGATCAATTCTCCATTATATCCTATGGGAATCGGTCTCCATAGGGAATAATGGAGTGTCCAGCAGACATTTCCCCCCCCCCCCGCTTCCTGATGACCCCAAAGCAGGGGAAGGGCCTCCAAATCGGGGGATCCCCTGCCCCCACCTGGGGATTGGCAGTCCTAATGGGAAACCTCCAAGGAAGTCCAGGGTCACTATGCAGAGACGGCAAACCACCTCTGACCATCTCTTGCCTTGATCATCAACAGGGGTTCACAGAGACAGGGACAAACCCCTTGAGCGAAGGGCGAGGCATAAATCCAACTGGTGTAGTGGTTAAGTGCACAGACTCTTATCTGGGAGAACGAGGTTTGATTCCCCACTCCTCCACTTGCACCTGCTGGGATGGCCTTGGGTCAGCCATAGCTCTGGCAGAGGTTGTCCTTGAAAGGGCAGCTGCTGGGAGAGCCCTCTCCGCCCCACCCACCTCCCAGGGTGTCTGTTGTGAGGGAGGAAGGGAAAGGAGATTGTGAGCCGCTCTGAGACTCTTCGGAGTGGAGGGCAGGATATAAATCCAATATCTTCATCTACCTCACAGGATATCTGTTGTGGGGGAGGAAGGGAAAGGAGATTGTGGGCCACTCTGAGGCTCTTTGGAGTGGAGGGCAGGATATAAATCCAATATCTTCTTCTATCTTCTTCTTCTTTCCATTCACTCGCTTTTCGCTCTCCTGTCCTGTGTCAGATCTCAGTTCTAGCAAGGTCAGTCTTGTCTGCTCTCATAACGGCTCTGCCGCATCTGCGGTCAAGGCCTTTCCCATTGCCTGCTGCCTGAGCCTTTTTGACGGAAAATGCAAGGTGAGCACAGAGGCTTTTCGGCTGAGCCACGTTCTCTCGTCTCACACATGCTGAAGCGACGGGCAGGGTGGCAACTGGACGCTTTCTGGTTATTACTCTTTGGTTTCTCCCTGTCTCTGCGTGAGACAGTCATCTTGTGTAGTTCAGTCACTTTTTTTTTATTACAAAAGTAATTTAACTGTGCCTTTGGTTCATAAAAAGAGCCCCGTGGTGCAGAATGTTAAAGCTGCAGTACTGCAGTCCTAAGCTCTGCTCACGACCTGAGTTTGATCCCCGGCGGAAGCTGGGTTTTCAGGTAGCTGGCTTGAGGCTGACTCAGCCTTCTATCCTTCCAAGGTCAGTAAAATGAGTCCCCAGCTTGCTGGGGGGGGAAGTGTAGATGACTGGGGAAGGCAATGGCAAGGAAAAGGAAAGGTCCCCTGTGCAAGCACCAGTCGTTTCCGACTCTGGGGTGACGTTGCTTTCACAACATTTTCATGGCAGACTTTTTACGGGGTGGTTTGCCATTGCCTTCCCCAGTCATCTACAAGCTGCGTCCTCATTTTACCAACCTTGGAAGGACGGAAGGCTGAGTCAACCTCGAGCTGGCTACCTGAATCCAGCTTCCGCCAGAATCGAACTCAGGTCGTGAGCAGAGAGCTCAGACCACAGTACTGCTGCTTTACCTCTCTGCGCCACGGGGCAAACCACCCCGTCAAAAGCAGGGGACCTTTCCTTTTCCTTGGTTTATAAATCTTCTTCATTATGGCAGAATGGGGGAGGCTGAAAACTAGGGGGACGATATTTAACTGCTGGGTAACTCACAGACTGGCTGGGCAAATTAAAACAATGGTGGCGGCAGGTGTAGTGCTTTGCAGCCAAGAACCTATTTACCAAGGCTTGCTTCCCTGTGTGGCAACAACACTGCCTTAGAAGGCAAACAAGTTAAGGTGCAGTAGTCTGGGCCTGGTTGTGCTTTTTAAGGTGTGGTGCTTTATCTAAGAACAGAAGAGAAGCCATGTTGGATCAGGCCAATGGCTCATCCAGTCCAACACTCTGAGTCACATAAGAACAGAAGAGAAGCCATGTTGGATCAGGCCAATGGCCCATCCAGTCCAACACTCTGTGGCACACATAAGAGCATAAGAGAAGCCATGTTGGATCAGGCCAATGGCCCATCCAGTCCAACACTCTGTGGCACACATAAGAGCATAAGAGAAGCCATGTTGGATCAGGCCAGTGGCCCATCCAGTCCAACACTCTGTGTCACATAAGAACATAAGAGAAGCCATGTTAGATCAGGCCAATGGCCCATCCATTCCAACACTCTGTGTCACATAAGAGAAGCCATTTGGATCAGGCCAATGGCCCCTCCAGTCCAACACTCTGTGTCACACAGTGGTCAATATATGTGTGTGCGTATATATACACACACATATACATACATACATATACACACACATACATATATACTGTGGCTAACAGGGACTGATGGACCTCTGCTCCATATTTTTATCCAATCCCCTCTTGAAGCTGGCCATGCTTGTAGCCGCCACCACCTCCTGTGGCAGTGAATTCCACGTGTTAACCCCCCTTTGGTTGAAGAAGGACTTCCGTTTATCCGTTTTAACCCGACTGCTCAGCAATTTCATGGAATGCCCACGAGTTCTTGTATTGTGAGAAAGGGAGAAGAGGACTTCTTTCTCGACTTTCTCCATCCCGTGCAGAAAGTAGAGTACCCATATATTCCTGTCCAAAAAGGAATTCGTTACAGAAAGGCAACTCTTATGTAACCTTTACAGCAGTTGTGCAGGAAAGGAACAAACATGAACAGATCAATGTGAATCCATTTGGAAATGAAGGGGAAGAGAAATGCCCATTCTTCTGGCCTTCAGTTTCCCCCCCTCTTGCTGTTACCACTCCCCTACTCAGGATCCCAATCCCTCAACCCGTTACCAAGTATATCTCCACTGGCCTCAACTCTAAGGACTGGCTCCTAGGGAGGTGGTGAACTCCCCCTCCCAGGCAGTCTTCAAGCAGTGGATGGATGAGCGATTGTCTGGGATGTTTTGGGCTGGACCAGATGGCCTGTGCAGTCCGTTCCAACTCTATGGTTCTATGAGGCCCTCTGGACCAAGACATGGGTTTTTTTGCAGAAATGAGAAAAGGACGAACGCCAAACCAGTTTTAAAGTTCAATATTCACTCTTTTTTGTTCTCCAAATACAAAAAGCCGTTACAATTCAACTCAACACAAAGCATGTGCAAAGATACAGAAACTTAGACGTTGTATAAAAAGTTACACATTTAAGATGATCTCCCTTCCCTGTTTTTTTTTTTTTTCCTCTCCTCCTGAATTGAGCCAAAGAAAAAAAAGGAACTTGTTACCTCGGAGAAACTATGAACAGCTGCTAACCCACAGTAAAAAGTTACAGAAAAATCTAAAAAGAAAGAAAGAAAGTTGTAATTACCATTAAGACAACCATCTCGTCGCCCTCCCCCGTTTGTTATTTGCAGAAAAAAAGACAGATAAAAACATCTCAAAGACAAGTTGGGACACCAAACGGTGGAGAAAAGTTTCCAAAAGTGCCTAGAATTGATGGTCGCTAGCAGAGTCTGGTGAGGCAGGATGGAAAGAGGGAGGGGACAAACTGCAAGAGGCGGAACCCCGGCTACTGAAGACGCCTCTATGCCAGGGCAGGCCTCGGCCTAAGAACAGGAGGGCTTGGAATTCTAGCTTCTCGTAAATTGAGAGAAATTGTAAAAAGGGTTACTGGGGGCGAGGGCAGGGGGGGGGACTGTCTTCATCAAGGAGAAAGAAAGAAATGTCACTTCCTCATTGGGGATGGGACGAAGGGAAGGAAGCATGCCTTCAGCTGTACGGGTCAGAACACAGCTACCCTCGAGAGCTACAGAGAGGAGACAAGGGCAAGAAAAGGACTTCCCTCCGGGGTCCCCGGACAGTCTGAAATGCCACATCCGACGCAGCCAGCCGCTCTACTCGATGGCCCTCACTGGGTGCTTGAACCTCCCTGCTGGGTGCCCGTGTAGCTCCCGTAGTCGTAGCTGCCGTAGTACGGGGGCCACTGGTTCTGGTTTTGATAGTACTGGTTCCACTGCTGGGCGTACTGTGGGGGAACAAGAGATGCAGAATTGCGGATGTGAGCATCGGCCAGTGAGTCTCAATGCTCCCCCCACCCCCCGTTCACCAACACACGCGTATACAGGCCTCGTTTGGGGCAGGAACTTACAGAGGGGAGCTCAGGGAACCTCTAAATCAGGGGTGTCAAACGTGCAGTTCAGGGGCCGAATCAGGCCCCCTTAGGACTCCTATCAGGCCCCCGAGCAACTGGCTGTCATCTGCTTCCTTCTCCCCCTCTCTTGCTTCCTTCTGCATCTCAGCTTGCTTTGCAAGGCTTGCTCAACTGCACAGGGGCTACAGAGCAAAACCTCTATTTTCTCCATTGGCTGAGGCTCCTCCCTTGGAGATAAGGGGGAGAGGGAAAGCTTACTTTGCCAGGCTCTCTCAATTGCACAGCAGAGCTACTGAGCCAAGCCTCTCTTCTATTGGCTGAGGCTCCCCCCCCATCCCCTGGGGAAGGAAGGAAAGAGCCAGATAAGAGTCCGCACACTTCCCCACGACACCAAACTGGCTTCACCACTACACCAAACCGGCCCCACGTTATGTGTGAAAGAGCCACATGTGGCTCCCGAGCCACAGTTTGGCCCCCCGTTCCAGGATCTCCCTCTGAGCAGCTCATAGCAAAGTCGTAACCGTGGCTCCCAAGAACATCAACATGATGATACTTGTCTATCGCCCAACATATTTTACAGCTGAGATCTGAAGCCAACCCTTCTCGGCCCAACACCCGACTGCTGAGGAACACGAAGGAAAACGACCTGATCCTGCGTCCTCGTGGCCTGCCGCAAACAATCCACCCCAGCAAGCAGGCAACGATGTCCCTCCCCGCTGAGCCGCTGGCCTTCCTCAAAGCAGCCCCCTCTTGGATCCACCCCGGCCCCTTCCAGCCCACCTCACCTGTTGGTACTGGCTGTAGTTGGGCTGACTGTAGGTCGGCTGAGCCGGAGGGGGAGGAGGAGGGGGCGGCGGCTGAGTGTAGCTTTGGCTGTAACCGCTGTAACTCCCGTAGTTGTAGCTCGGAGCGTAGTTGCCTTGGTTGTAGCTGGACGGCGGGTTGTAGGGCTGGGTGTAGCTCTGCTGCGGGGAGGGAAGGAAGACACGTGAATTGCAGCCCTGGATTATTTCTTTACATTAATTTTTTTTAAAAAAGAGAGAAAAGAGGGAGAAGCTGGGTATGTCCTATGAACGCCTCTAGGGCAGGGACTGCTTGGGAACCAGGAGGCCCAGGAACATAAGAGAAGCCCTGTTGGATCAGGCCAATGGCCCCTCCAGTCCAGCACTCTGTGTCACATAAGAACATAAGAGAGGCCATGTTGGATCAGGCCAGTGGCCCATCCAGTCCAGCACTCTGTGTCACATAAGAACATAAGAGAAGCCCTGTTGGATCAGGCCAATGGCCCCTCCAGTCCAACACTCTGTGTCACACAGTGGCCAAAAAAACAGGTATCATCAGGAGGTCCACCAGTGCGACAAGGATACTGGAAGCCGTCCCACTGTGCCCCCCCCTCAAGCACCAAGAATACAAAGCATCACTGCCCCAGACATAAGAACATAAGAGAAGTCATGTTGGATCAGGCCAGTGGCCCATCCAGTCCAACACTTTGTGTCACATAAGAACAGAAGAGAAGCCCTGTTGGATCAGGCCAGTGGCCCATCCAGTCCAACACTTTGTGTCACACAGTGGCCAAAAAGCCCAGGTGCCATCAGGAGGTCCACCAATGGGGCTAGCCCTCCCACTGTGCCTCTCCCCCCAAACCCCAAAAATACAGAGCATCGCTGCTCCAGACAGAATTCCAACAACATTCTGTGACTAACAGCCACTGATAGACCTCTCCTCCGGTTCTCCCAGATAAGAGTTCGCACTCTTCACCACTACACCAAACTGGCAGTGAGGAGGAGTCAAGTGAAGACCTCTTTCATCTTCCCCCGAAAGCACCAACCTGTTGCCCTGGATTGTAAGAAGTGGGAGGGGCATTAGTGGGAGGGGCAGGGGCGGGAGGGGCGGGAGGGGCAGGAGCGCTGCTGTTGCTCTTGTAGGTGTTCTGGGTCCGAGATGGGCTGTAGTTGCTCGGCTGCTGGTTGTTGCGGTTGTAGTTGCCCCGGCTGTTGACGCTGTTGCTGCTGTTGCTGTCACGGTTCCCGCTTCCCCAGCGGTTCTGGCTGTAGCCGTCACCCCTGTTGAAGCCTGAGTCGAAGAAGCCACAGTTGGGGGAGTGTGAAAATGGAAGCCGCCTTTCAAATGCTACCAAGTTATGCGCTGGCCTTCGGTTTCTGCACCTCCCCCTGCCCAAGCATTTCCCCGCCTGTTTCCATTTTCATCCCTTCAACTCCACTCTGAACTCTCAGAGCAGGTCCGTTAAGAGAAGCCATGTTGGCCAATGGCCCCTCCAGTCAACACTCTTGTGTCACATAAGAACATAAGAGAAGCCATGTTGGATCAGGCCAATGGCCCCTCCAGTCAACACTCTTGTGTCACATAAGAACATAAGAGAAGCCATGTTGGATCAGGCCAATGGCCCCTCCAGTCCAACACTCTGTGTCACATAAGAACAGAAGAGAAGCCATGTTGGACCAGGCCAATGGCCCCTCCAGTCCAACACTCTGTGTCACATAAGAACAGAAGAGAAGCCCTGTTGGATCAGGCCAATGGCCCCTCCAGTCAACACTCTTGTGTCACATAAGAACATAAGAGAAGCCATGTTGGATCAGGCCAATGGCCCCTCCAGTCCAACACTCTGTGTCACATAAGAACAGAAGAGAAGCCATGTTGGACCAGGCCAATGGCCCCTCCAGTCCAACACTCTGTGTCACACAGTACCCAAAAAACCCAAGTGCCATCGGGAGGTCCACCTATGGGTCCAGGGCACCAGAAACCCTCCCACTGTTCCCCCCCCCCCCAAAGCACCAAGAATACAGAGCATCACTGCCCCAGACAGAGAATTCCATCTGTACCTTGTGGCTAATAGCCACTCATGGACCTCTGATCTATAGAAGAACATAAGAGAAGCCCTGTTGGGTCAGGCCAATGACCCATCCAGTTCAAAACTCTGTGTCACATAGTGGCCAAAAAATCCCAAGTGCCATCAGGAGGTCCACCAGTGGGGCCAGGACAATAGAAGCCCTCCCACTGTTGCCCCTCCCAAGCACCAAGAATACAGAGCATCACTTGCCCCAGACAGAGAGTTCCAACAATACGCTGTGGCTAATAGCCACTGATGGATCTCTGTTCCATATGCTTATCCAATCCCCTCTTGAAGCCGTCTATGCTTGCAGCCGCCACCACCTCTTATGGCAGTGAATTCCACACGTTAAGCACCCTTTGGGTGAAGAAGGACTTCCTTTTATCCGTTCTAACCCGACTGCTCAGCCATTTCATGGGAGTGCCCACGAGTTCTCGTGTTGTGAGGAAGAAGAAAAGGGCTTCTTTCTCTCCCTTCTCTATCCCATGCATCGTCCTGTCCACCTCTCTCATCTTTGTGTGAGAACCAAAGCCAAAATTCCTTTTCCTGGCTTCCCCTGCTGTTGACAGATTCAACCTCAACTGTCTCTCCCCATGAATGCAGGCCACAGGCAAGCCAAGGCCAACAGATTCCCTTTGGGAAGGCTTACCTCCTCCTCCTCCTCCACCGCCGCTGTTGCCGCCACCACCTCTGCCACCGCTGCCGCCACCGCCTCCTCCTCCTCTGAATCCTCCACCCCCAGCGTTGCTTCCACCTCCGCTGCCGCCGCCTCCACCACCACGGTTCTGGAAGCCACCCCGGTTTCCTCCCGCCGGGCCCCGGTTGTCGAAGCGCTGGAAGCCTCCGCCGCCACCGCCGCCGCCGCCCCGGCCACGGAAGCCGCCTCCGCCGCCCCGATTGTCGAAGCGCTTCTCAGGCGGGGGGCCGGCCTTCTTGCCTTCCTCGTTGTACTGCCTCACCAGCTTCTCCGCTTCGTCCCGCTGCAGTTCGATGTAGACCACCGAGTCCAGGAAGTCGCCTGCTTCGGGCAGTGCGAAGTTGGCTGGGGAAAGAGGGGGCACAGAGAGAGAGAGAGATGCCCATCAGCTGTACATGGGGCAAAAAACCCCACAAAGGAAGTGTGATTTTGTTCCAGGGCTCCGGAAAGGGAAAAAAAGCAAGAGAAGGCCGGGAAAAAGGGGGAAGGTCGCGGAGAGGTGCACTATCAGCCGCCAGGGCTGACGCAGATACACAAGGTTGGTTACGTGCTCCCATCCTGCCAAGCCACTGTTTGGGGTGGGTGTCTCCTGTTGCAGAAGAATGCATGCTTTTGAGCTGTGCTGCTGAAGAAGAATCTTGAGAGTCCCTTGGACTGCAACAAGGTCCAATCAGCCAGCCATGAGGGAAATCAACCCCGACTGATACTGGATTTATATCCCGCCTGTGCTCCACATCAGAGTGGCTTACAATCTCCTTTCCCTTCCTCCCCCACAACAGACACCCTGTGGGGCTGAGAGAGCCCCCACAGCAGCTGCCATTTCAAGCACAACTCCTGCAAGAGCTATGGCTGACCCAAGGCCATTCCAGCAGCTGCAAGCAGTGGAGTGAGGAATCAAACCCGGTTCTCCCAGATGAGAGTCTGCCCTTTCAAGGACAACCTCTGCCAGAGCTATGACTGATCCAAGACCATTCCAGCAGCTGGAAGTGGAGGAGTGGGGAATCAGACCTGGTTCTCCCAGATAAGAGTCTGCCAGAGCTATGGCTGACCCAAGGCCATTCCAGCAGCTGCAAGTCAAGGAGGGGGGAATCAAACCCAGTTCTCCCAGATAAGAGTCTGCCCTTTCAAGGACAACTCCTGCCAGAGCTATGGCTGACCGAAGGCCATTCCAGCAGCTGCAAGTCAAGGAGGGGGGAATCAAACCCAGTTTTCCCAGATAAGAGTCTGCCCTTTCAAGGACAACTCCTGCCAGAGCTATGGCTGACCGAAGGCCATTCCAGCAGCTGCAAGTCAAGGAGGGGGGAATCAAACCCAGTTTTCCCGGATAAGAGTCTGCCCTTTCAAGGACAACTCCTGCCAGAGCTATGGCTGACCCAAGACCATTCCAGCAGCTGCAAGTCAAGGAGGGGGGAATCAAACCCAGTTTTCCCAGATAAGAGTCTGCCCTTTCAAGGACAACTCCTGCCAGAGCTATGGCTGACCCAAGACCATTCCAGCAGCTGCAAGTCAAGGAGGGGGGAATCAAACCCAGTTTTCCCAGATAAGAGTCTGCCCTTTCAAGGACAACTCCTGCCAGAGCTATGGCTGACCCAAGACCATTCCAGCAGCTGCAAGTCAAGGACGGGGGAATCAAACCCAGTTCTCCCAGATAAGAGTCTGCCCTTTCAAGGACAACTCCTGCCAGAGCTATGGCTGACCGAAGGCCATTCCAGCAGCTGCAAGTGGAAGAGTGGGGAATCAAACCCGGTTCTCCCAGATAAGAGTCCGCCCACTTAACCACTACACCAAAGATCACAATAGGGTGTGAATTATCACCTAAAAGGTGTCGCGCGCGTGTGTGTGTGAGAGAGAGAGAGAGACCCCCACCCGTCCTTCCAGAATCCTACCTTTCATTTCTAACACCGCGTGATCGGGCACGTCCTTCCCTTCCTCGTCAGTGCGCTTTATTGTTCGGTCGTTTAAATCGTCGTCCGTGGGACAAATAACAATGGCCTTGCGCTGGAAACCTTCAAAGGGGCGCATTTTTCGTCTCTGGGCAGAGCCGTAAACATTGGTCTGGGGGTGGGGGACAAAAAAAAAAAAGAGGCAGAAAAACTGGTTGTTACTTGGCAGTCCGGCAGCTGTTTTTATTAATTTTTTTATTTAAACGGAGCAAGGCAGCCCAGGTGAAGCAAGGACACCAGACTTGTTGGCTCCCTCCACCTGTGCAGATGTACATGAAGAAGAAGACTGCAGATTTATACCCCGCCCTTCGCTCTGAATCAGAGACTCAGAGCGGTTTACAATCTCCTGTATCTTCTCCTCTCACAACAGACACCCTGTGAGACGGGTGGGGCTAGAGAGCTCTTCCAGAAACTGCCCTTTCAAGGACAGAGTCTCAGAGCGGCCTACAATTTCCTTTACCTTCCTTCCCCACAACAGACGCCCTGTGAGATGGGTGGGGCTGAGAGAGCTCTCCTAGAAGCTGCCCTTTCAAGGAAAGAGTCTCAGAGCAGCCTACAATCTCCTTTACCTTCCTCCCTCACAACAGACACCCGGTGAGGTGGGTGGGGCTGAGAGGGCTCTCCCAGAAGCTGCCCTTTCAAGGACAGAGCCTCAGAGGGGCCTACAATCTCCTTTACCTTCCTCCCCCACAACAGACACTCTGTGAGGTGGGTGGGGCTGGAGAGGGCTCTCACAGCAGCTGCCCTTTCAAGGACAACCCCTGCTAGAGCTATGGCTGACCCAAGGCCGTTCCAGCAGGTGCAAGTGGAGAAGTGGGGGAATCAAACCCGGTTCTCCCAGGTAAAGAGTCCCTGCACTTCACTACTACACCCAACTGGCTTTCATCCTTTTGACATGGAAGGCTGCACCCCCTTCAGCAGGTTCAAAGTGCCCTCAAGTGGCTTGGCGCCAATCCCTGAACGCCAGTGCTCCTTTTAAGGCTCTCCACCTCAAGGACCCCTTTCAAAGGGACAAACAGACAACAGGCACCCCAGGCAAGCTGTAGCCTTTTGCAATTCAAATGAGGCTTCCTGGGAAAACAAGTTCTCTTTGTTCAGAATGAAGAAAGCAAGTTTGCAATTCGAAGAGGACGCTGACAAAAAATGGCTTCAGGTGGCTTGAATGTAGGAATCTGTTTTGTTTACTTGGTATGCTATTTAAGCCTCAGCAGCCAACCCAGCACCCTGGGAGGGGCTGCGGCTCAGTGGCAGAGCGTCTGCTTGGCCCGCAGAAGACCCCAGGTTCAATCCCTGGTGCCTTCAATGAATGGGACTAGGTGGTGGGAGGTGATGAGAAAGACCCTGGGAAGCTGCTGCCAGTCTGAGTAGACAACACTGACTTCAGTGGACCACGAATCAGATTAAGTAAAGGGCAGTTTTGTGTGTTCACCGGAGTCACCGTGGTATACTGCGTACAAAGATATTATACCATTGAAAAAAGCTCAGAAAAGGGCAACTAGAATGACTCAAGGGTTGGAACGCTTTCCCCATGAAGAAAGGTTGAAGCGCTTGGGGCTCTTTAGCTTGGAGAAACCTCTACTGAGGGGTGACATGATAGAGGTTTACAAGATTATGCAGGCGATAGGGAAGGGAAGGAAAGAAGCACTTTTCTCCCTTCTCATAATACAAGAACTCGTGGGCACTCCATGAAATTGCTGAGCAGTCAGGTTAGAATGGATAAAAGGAAGCACTTCTTCACCCAAAGGCTGATTAACACGTGCAATTCACTGCCACAGGAGGTGGTGGCGGCTACAAGCATAGGCGGCTTCAAGAGGGAATTGGATAAGCATCTGGAGCAGAGGTCCATCAGTGGTCATTAGCCACAGCGTATTGTTGGAACTCTCTGTCTGGGGCAGGGATGCTCTGTATTCTTGCTGCTTTTGGGGGGGGGTGGGCAACAGTGGGAGGGCTTCTAGTGTCCTGACCCCACTGATGGCCCTCCTGACAGCACCTGTTTTTTTTGCCCACTGTGTGACACAGAGTGCTGGACTGGATGGGCCATTGGCCTGATCCAACAGGGCTTCTCTTATGTTCTTATGTGACACAGAGTGCTGGACTGGATGGGCCATTAGCCTGATCCAACATGGTTTCTCTTGTGTTCTTCTACATAGTAGAGACCCTTGAGTGGCTATGTACAGTGCAACTCCGTCTGGGGCAAGTGATGTTCTGTATTCGTGGTGCTTTGGGGGGGGGCAACAGTGGGAGAGCTTCTAGTGTCCTGGCCCCACTGATGGACCTCCTGATGGCACCTGGTTTTTTGTTTTTTTTTGGCCACTGTTTGACAGAGCGTTGGACTGGATGGGCCATTAGCCTGATCCAACATGGCTTCTCTTATGCTCTTACTGAGGCCTTGTGACTTTTCCCAGGCCTGATTTCTGATGAAGAACCACCCCTGCTGGTACCAAGCCAAAGGGTTCGTTTCTTCTAGCATCCTGTACCCTACAACAGGGGTCTCCAACCCCGGGGCCATGGACCAGTACCAGTCCGCGGCCTGTTAGCAACCGGACCACACAGGCCTGGTGCTCTCGGCTTCCCAGGTCGCAGACTGGCCCGCGTTCTCCTCCGAGCCCGGCTTCCCAGGGGGTGGGAGGCAGATCAGCCGCTTCTGCCGCCTCACAAGGAGGTACACAAAACACTAGCATCACTTATGAGAAAAATCCAAAAGACACACACTGCTGCCAATAAATACAGTCCAGAATAACACAAAGCAAACCACCAAGTTCCACTACAGTTCCAGGCTTCTGGCCCAGCATAAAGCATGTACCGCTGAGTCGTGAATATTCCAGAGGCCGTAAGGCTCCAGAGATAAGCGATGTTAAAATAAATATTTCTGAAGCTGACATTATGGTTTAGAGAGCCTCAGAGGAAAGGCTTTTAGCTATTCACACGCGCATCCCTTGACAAGGATAGTAATCGAAACGGGAAACGTAAGGATCGAAACTCCGTCGAGAACGTACTTTATGCACAGTTGGGAGAATATATATTTTATCACCTTTGAGTGTTGTATAAGTCTTTACGTATTCCTTGGAAGCATGGAACTGTGACGGAACTTGGTGGTTTGGTTTATGTTATTCTGGATTGTATTTAATGGCAACAGTGTGCGTATTTTGAATTTTTCTCATAAGTAATACTAGCGTTTTGTGTATTATTTATGCGTTGGAGATATTCAGCACATTGTTTTCATTATACAAGGGAGATATTTGGTATTTTCTGGTTGTTTAGTCTTTCTCCCCATCCCTGTTTTTTCCTTGTTGCCTCACAAGGAGGTGGCAGAAGAAGCCCCAGTCTGCCCCTCCACCATTTAAAGACCCCCAATGGGGGGGGGGGTCAGGGACGGGGGCTGGGGGGGCAGCAAAAAACCCAGCGCCGCCCCACCTCTCCGGTCCGTGGGGAAAGTGTCTTCCGTGAAACCGGTCCCTGGTGCCAAAAAGGTTGGGAAACGCTGCCCTACAATGACCAAACGATAACTTGGAAAGTCTGAAAAAAAGCAACAGGACTTTCTCAGTTTGCACGGCTGGTGCTTGAGTGTACACTCGGCCTAACCTTAATCTGGCCTTCTTTAGGCACAGTCTCCAAAACAAGGCAGCTGAGTGGTTCTTGATGCTGGAATCCTTACCATTACCCGGAGGCTTCCCTATGGTATTCTAGGCCTCGCCTCAGCTTATAACCTCAGGCATGAAAACCACGAGAAGACGACAAAAGGAGGAGGAGGATTTATACCCAGCCTTTCACTTGGGAGTTTCAGAGCCGCCTACAATCTCCTTCCCTTCCTCCCCCCACAACAGACACCCTGTGAGCAGTGTTCCCTCTAAGCTGCAGAGTCTTGTGAGCGAAAAGTCTACTTTGTGAGCTCCTGGCATTAAAGGTGTGAGCGACTGCATCAATCGGTGTGCTTTGGGGGTCATCCTTCCTGAGCTAAGACAAAAACGTGTGAGCCGGAGGCTAAAAATCTGTGAGCTGGCTCACGCTAACTCAGCTTAGAGGGGACACTGCCTGTGAGGTAGGCGGGGCGAGAGAGCTCTGAGAGAACTGCTCTTGAGAGAACAGTACTGAGAGAACCTGTGACTGGCCCGAGGCCACCCAGCTGGCTGCATGTGGAGGAGTGGAGAATCGAACCCAGTTCTCCAGATTAGAGTCCGCTGCTCTTAACCACTGCACCATGCTGCAGTTTAGCTGCAAGGCAACTCACTCGCACCTATGTTTTTAACACCCATCTTGCCACCTTGTACCAAAGTACTACAAATCACTACAAAGTATGAGTCAAGTGGCTCCTTTAAGACCCACAAGGTTTAATTCTGGGCATAAGCTTCTTTGTGCAGGCACGCTTTAGCAGAGGAGCCCCGTGGCGCAGTGCGGTAAAGCTGCAGTACTGCAGTCCAAAGCTCTGCTCACGACCTGAGTTTGATCCCGGCAGAAGCTGGGCTGAGGTAGCCAGCTCGAGGTTGACTCAGCCTTCCATCCTTCCGAGGTCGGTCAAATGAATAGTCAGCTTGCTGCGGGGGGGGGAAATGTAGATTGTTGGGAAAGGCAATGGCAAACCACCTCATAAAAACGTTGTGATGCGACGTCACCCCAGAGTCAGAAACGACTGGTGCTTGCCCAGGGGGCTAAAAAGGTCAAGGTAGTCCCCTGTGCAAGCACCAGTCATCTCCGACTCTGGGGTGACGTTGCTTTCACGACGTTTTCATGGCAGGCTTTTTACGAGGTGGTTTGCCCTTGCCTTCCCCAATCATCTACACTCTCCCCACAGCAAGCTGGGGACTCATTTGACCGACCTCGGAAAGATGGAAGGCTGAGTCAACCTGAAACTGGCTACCTGAACCCAGCTTCTGCCGGGATCGAACTCAGGTCATGAGTAGAGCTTAGAACTGCAGTACTGCAACTTTACCACTCTGCGCCACAGGGGACTACCTTTTCCTTTTACACTTCATCAGATACTGTGAATGCACATGAAAGTTTATACCTAAAATGAAACTCTGTTGGACTTAGAAGAAGGCAGAAAATATTGGATTTATATCCCGCCCTCCACTCCGAAGAGTCTCAGAGTGGCTCACAATCTCCTTTTCCTTCCTCCCCCACAACAGACACCCTGTGAGGTGGGTGGGGCTGGAGAGGGCTCTCACAGCAGCTGCCCTTTCAAGGACAACCTCTGCCAGAGCGATGGCTGACCCAAGGCCATTCCAGCAGGTGCAAGTGGAGGAGTGGGGAATCAAACCCGGTTCTCCCAGATAAGAGTCCGCACACTTAACCACTACACCAAACTGGTCTTAAAGATGCCACTGGACTCCGGCCTTGTTCTACTGCCTCAGACGAACACGGTGAATCACCTGAATCTACAACTACCTACAACATTAATTGCGTTATGCATTTCGGAGGGAAAAGAGGAAGATAAGAGTGCACCTTTTGTCCAGATGTTAAGACACACATGCTCACACAGCCTGGACAATCAGCAAAAAACTAATTTGCCTTGGAGCTCTTTGAAAGCATCACGCTGTGTGGAAGGAAGCCCCTGAGGGGTGGGCCCCACGGCATGAAAGGGCTCAGTACCTGATCGAGGATGTAGTTACGTTTCTTCCGGGCCGCAATCTGGATCAGGCGGTTCAGGCACTGCGTGGCTTGCTGGATGAGGACGTCCCAGCGGCCAGCGTAGTTGCGCTGGCGTCGAAGTCCCATTACCTGAGATGCAAGGCAGGCATCGTTAAGGGAGCTGAGAGCGCTAAGCCTTAGGGATCAGATGGGAGCTGTATTCTAGAACGCAGAGCTGACTGGTTTATGGAGACTGAGTTCAGTGTATATCTGTGGAGGGGCAGCTTCAGTGGATGAAAAGCGGTGTGACAAAAATCTGTGCACTGTGTGGAAGTTATTAGCCTAAGTGACAAGAGAGAACAAGCCTTTTTAGCTAGATCTAAGAACTTTACCTGTCTGAAACCATGACGCCTGTGTAGCCTTCCAAAACCATTGTGTTTATGAACTTTACCAAAACCACTATGCTTCTAAATACAGCGTTTAAGAGAAAACAGCTGTATTATTTAGAGCAGGAGTGGCCAAACTTGCTCAAAGCAAGAGGCCCACAGAATAAACGTCAGATGTTTGAGAGCCGCGAGACATAAATATTACACACATCTTTATGAAAACTCTTTATACTTCCTTTGCTCAGAAAGATAAAATATATATGCATGCACTTTACAACACAACCATTCTAGCAAGGTTGTGCTGTAACATGAGACCGGCTGGGAATAACAGTCTCCATAAGACCAGCACAGGGAAAGGTTAGGGAATTATTGTTGGCACCAATGGGAGAAAGAAACGCACATGCGCCATACAAATAATTGACCACCATTTGTATCATTATGCATATCTCTTTGCCTTGACACCAAAGGTAGTACACACAGCTCCTACAAGAGCTGTGGAACTAAGAGGGGACCCTGTGCTGGAGGGAGGGAGGGAGGGAGGGAGGGAGGGAGGGAGGGAGGGAGGGGGGGAGGGAGGGAGGGAGGAAGGAAGGAAGGAAGGAAGGAAGGAAGGAAGGAAGGAAGGAAGGAAGGAAGGAAGGAAGGAAGGAAGGAAGGAAGGAAGGAAGGAAGGAAGGAAGGAAGGAAGGAAGGAAGGAAGGAAGGAAGGAAGGAAGGAAGGAAGGAAGGAAAATAGATGGTGGAGGGAGAGGTAGAAATAAAACAACTTTAACTTTAAATGCATTCTGCAAGCTGCTGGCTGGCTTGACTTGGAGAAGTGATTTAAAGAGAGAAATGCCTTTTCCAAGCTGACCAATAGGGTGGTGGAGGCTTCAAGAGCCACACAATATGTGCAAAAGAGCCACATGTGGCTCCCGAGCCATAGTCTGGCCACCCCTGCTCTCAGAACAGAACAGAGCAAAAACATTACAGGCTTGAAAAGAGAATTAGTTCAGCAGTTCATCCATGAGGAGCTGAGTGGGTGATGAGGGTGCTGGGGCATGTGAGAGAAACGTTACCCTCATTTTGTCCATGATGGCGTTTGTTCCCAGGATGTTGTACTTCTTGCCCGGATTGGCTGCCGCGTGCTTAATGGCCCACGTGGTCTTCCCGGCGGCAGGGAGCCCCACCATCATCAGGATCTGAAAGGCGCACCCAGGAAACAGGCAAGTTAAGATCACAGAAAGATGCTCCTGAGCCAGCCTATCATGCAGGATTCTCGTGGCACGAACCGCAAGCCAGAGCAAGTAATGGAACTAAAAGGGAGAGAATCCAGCCCCTCCCCAAGGGAGCGCTTCTTCCCTCCATGCCGGATGTTGCTGACTGTCAGAACACTCAAGAAAAGCAGAATTGCAGATTTATATCCCGCTCTTCTCTCTGAATCAGGGACTCAGAGCAGCTCACAATCTCCTATATCTTCTCCCTCCACAATGGACACCCTGTGAGGTGGGTGGGGCTAAGAGGGCTCTCACAGCAGCTGCCCTTTCAAGGACAACTCCTACAAGAGCTATGGCTGACCCAAGGCCATGCCAGCAGCTGCAAGTGGAGGAGTGGGGAATCAAACCCCGTTCTCCCAGATAAGAGTCTGCATGCTTAACCACTACACCAAACTGGCTGTCAAGCAGATACAGGTTCCTTCCCATTCTAGAAATGGGAAAATGAAGACACCAAGGCCCACCTAGCGCAGGGGTAACACTCATTTGTTTTGAGGCCAGATCTGACATAAATGGGACTTTGTCAGACCGGGCCACGTGTGTCATAAAATGTAATGCCAGGTAGCAGAGATAGAAACTTTATAAAACACACAAATAAGCCCAATTAAAGAGGGTTTTTTTTTTAAAAAAAACTTTAAATAACACATGCTTAAAACATTAGCACTCTTGCAATATTTTAATAGTCTCTGATAACTGACACATCTTGTTCTGAATTACTGCAACAAAATCTGGAGACAATGTCTGTGCTGTTGCGATCTTCAATCTGCTGTTCAGGTGCGCATCTGTAAAGCTGCAAACCTGCTTTTGATTTACTGACATTCATTACACAAATCTCATGGTCAATGCTTTGAGCCTAAGACCCAGAGGAAAATATGAAATGGCTGGGCATCGTGAGCTTTGGTACATAAATTGCTATGTGTTTGTCTACAATACTATAGTCTTCCCCAGAGAAATAACCACAGCACAAGAATAGAAGCGCAGAGTGGTAAAGCTGCAGTACTGCAGTTTGAGCTCCCTGCTCATAACCTGAGTTTGATCCTGGCGGAAGCTGGGTTCAGGTAGTCGGCTCGAGGTTGACTCAGCCTTGCATCCTTCCGAGGTCGGTAAAATGAGTACCCAGCTTGCTGGGGGGAAAGTGTAGATGACTGGGGAAGGCAATAGCAAGGAAAGGAAAGGTCCCCTGTGCAAGCACCAGTCATTTCCGACTCTGGGGTGAAGTGGGTTTCACAACATTTATATGGCAGACTTTTTTTATGGGGTGGTTTGCCATTGCCTTCCCCAGTCATTTACACTTTCCCCCAGCAAGCTGGGTACTCATTTTACCGACCTCGGAAGAATGGAAGGCTGAGTCAACCTTGATCCAGCTACCTGAAAACCCAGCTTCCGCCAGGGATCGAACTCAGGTCATGAGCAGAGCTTAGGACTGCAGTACTGCAGCTTTAACACTCTGTGCCATGGGGCAATGGCAAACCACCCCGTAAAAAGTCTGCCGTGAAAACGTCGTGAAAGCAACATCACCCCAGAGTTGGAAATGACTGGTGCTTGCACAGGGGACTACCTTTACGTTTACCTTTAGCAGCCTACTATCTGGGAAGTTCAAGTTCAAAATCTCCAGTCTACAAAGGAAATGTGCTGGGTGAACCTGGTCTGGAGACACACTCATAGCACTTAAAAGCACCTCATTGCAGGGGACAAGGAGGGGGAGAAGCCTCAGCCGATGGAGGGAAGACACAGCTCTGCTGTGCAACTGAGAAAGCCTAGCAAAGCAAGCTCTCACTCTGTCCCTCCCTCCCAAAGGAGGAGCCTCAGTCAATGGAGGGAAGAGAGGTTTTGCTCTGTAGCTCCTGTGCAATTGGGAGAGCCTGGCAAAAAAAGCTGTGATGCAGAAGGAAGCAAGAGAAAGGGAGAAGAAAGCAGCAGACAGCCAGTTACTCAGGGGCCTGACACCCGTTATCTAGCACCTGAGGATGGGAAGGACCACTGTTATTTACCCAGGCCTCCCCTCCTCCTCAGACACCTACTTCACATTCTCCTTTGTTCTTTGGTCCGACTGTCCCCCGGACTCGCTCCGAGAGGGGAAGATGCTGGATGAAGGTGAAGCCAGGCGGAACGGGGAAGAAGGTGTCCTCCCTCTGGCCAAAGTTGAACTCGATGGCACAGTTCTTCACCAAGACGTGAGGGAACAGGGCATGGCCGCCCAAGACGTCTTTCCGCACCCGGTATGCCACCCCCAGCCACTTTCCATTCTTCATGAAGGACATTTCGATGTCGTCGCCGCACTCAAAGTCCTAAAGGTGGGGGAGAAGTCAGCAGCTGGAGGTAAGGAAGGTCAGATGACAAAAATGACAGCTCGGACAGCATGCGGCGGATTGGCATCTGCAGGGGTGGAACTCTAGCAGGAAATCCTTTGGATGTTAGGCCACACCCCCTGTCATGATCCTGGGCCTAGTGAGGTCTGCAGGCTCCAGAGAAGCATGCCTAGTTACAAAAGAGCCCACATTTCCCAGAACCCCTTCTGTTCCTCTGATTGGGTGGCAAGGTTTTGGAGGGAAACCAGGCCAGAGAAAGGTGGGGCCTGAGAGCAGAACATAAAAGGGCCAAGCCCAGGCAGGGGGTGTTCTTTTCCTGGAACGCTGAGCTGGAGGCAGGCTGTAGCCTAGGAGCTTGCAGCAGGGGAAAGATCCCTGACCCAAGGGGGTGAGTGTTAGTTATTAGAGTAGGGACGGTATAGATAAACGCGTCAGGGCTTTTCGTTTATTTGCACCAACCTTTACTCTATATATATTTCTCTGTTTTACCTACTTATTATTTGAGCGCTGTAAATAAATGGTTGTTGTTATACTCCTGGGGTCCTCACATCTCCTTGGTCACAGTTAAGAGGTATTTCTCTTAATAAGGAAAACAAGGGTGGTTGGGTGCTCTGGGCCCTCCAGAGTGGTGGCAGCCAGTAGAAGGCCCTGCTAGGCCTGGCTGCGTGACAGCATATTAAGCCACACACCACTGGTGTAGCTAATCCTCCAAGAGTTTACAAGGCTCTTTTTGGTAAGCTCTTGGAGGATTGGTTACATCGAGGGTGGGTGTGGCCTAATATGCAAAGCGGCTCCTGCTAGAATTCCACTGCTGGGCATCTGTGTCTGAAGAAGCGGACGTGCACACAAAAGCTTAGGCCCAGAATTGAAACTGTGTTGGTCTTAGAGGGGCCACTGGACTCAAAACTTTGTTCTACTGCCTCCCATCACAGAGACATTAAAGAACCTTCCCCCCCCCCGGCCCCTACACCCACCACTCTGGCCTCAACAAGACTTCCTAACAAACAGCCTCCTAATTCCTCACACTTGAGAATCCCCCTTCCCAACAGGCGGCCTTTCGGAATACTTCACATCTGAGAATCCCACACCTCCGCCCAAGAGAACACGCTGTCGCTACCAAAACAAGCCGCGAACGAGGCTCACCACGAGGCAGGTGATGACGTCATTCTCAGTGAAGGTATCGCCGTAGTTTTCAAACTTGCAGTTGGTGGATTTCTTCCCAGTGCCTCCGTAGCCGTAGGAGTAAAGCTCCTCACCTAAGCAGACAAAAGAAGGCGTTGGAGACTCGTACGTGGCGTCGTGCGGAGGACAGAAGAGGCTGCCACTGTGCAGAGTCCCTGTGTATTTATTTATTTTTTTTACAGAAAACTATTTAAAGACGTTAGCTACCATTTCCCATGTGAACCTCAAGGCCGCTTAGAACAGGGCTGTCAAGCTCATATGTTATGAGGGCCGGATCTGATATAAATGAGACCTCGTTGGGCTGGGCCATGTCGAGCCAGGCCATGTGTGTATCTATTTAAGATTAGGTAGCAGAGATATCAACTTTATAAAGGACACAGACAAACACAATTAAAGGGGTTTTTTTTTTAAAAAAACCCAAACCCTTAAAACATGCTTAAAACGTTAGCATTCGTTGGTCTTAAAGGTGCTTTCTTTATATCTCTCCCATGGGATCCAAGGAACTGGGCAAAGGAAGCTCTGGCTCATTCATTCCTTCCCCAGGGGACCAGGAGGGGGAAGGAAGAGAGGCTTGGCTCAGTACCTCTGCTGTGTGATTGAGAGAGCCTGGAAAAACAAACTCTGCCTTTCCCCCTTGCTCAGGGGCCTGATAAGAGCCATCTGGGGGCCCGATTCAGCCTCTGGGCCGCATGTTTGACACCCCTAGCTTAGAATACAGATAATGTGCATAAAACATAAAATGCATCTAAAAACAGTTTAGGACTGCTACTCAATTAATCAGATGAGGTCTTAAATAAAACTGTGTTCAGTCTCCTAAAGACTGGAGGCCACGCTTGTTTCATAATCATGGTGCTGCCACCAAAAAGGCCCTCTCTTGTGTATCCACCAAGCAAGCTTCTTTGACAAGGCAGCCAAAAGGGCCTCTCCCTGCAAGGAGCGTATGGGAGCAGACAGCCCTTCCGATACCCTGGTCTCAAGCAGTAACCCTCTAAGCTGAGTTAGTGTGAGCTAGTTCACAGCTTTTTAGCCTCTGGCTCGCACATTTTTGTCTTCGCTCAGGAAGAATGGCCCCAGAGCAAAGTAATTTATGCAGTCGCTCACAACTTTAATGTCAGCAGCTCACAAAGAAGACTTTTTGCTTACAAGGCTCCACAGCTTCGAGAGAGACTCAGCAAGCCAAGGAGGGTTTTAAAGGTCAAGCCAACAACATGAACTGGCCCTGAGAGCAGACCGGGAGCCAATGAGATCGCTCTGGTATCAGGGGCCTGCTGGGAATCTCAGCACCACGAGGACTGGTCGAAGGGAACCCTTGGGAAGTCCTAACCACAACTCTCAAAAGTTTTCTCCTTTAAGCTGAAATCAACTTTCTCTAACTTCTGGAGCAGGGGTGGCCAAACAGTGGTCTGGGAGCCACATGTGGCTCTTTCACACACATTATGGGGCTCTCAAAGCCCCTCCTCCACCCCGTTGGTCAGCCTGGAGAAGGCACTTGTCTCTTTAAATCACTTCTCCAAGCCAAGCCAGCTGCTGGCTTGCAGAACGCATTCAAAGTTAAAGCTGCTTTCTTTCCTTCTCCCCACCCTCCCATCTATTTGCTTTCCTTCCGCCTTTCTCACCGCCCGTTATTCCTGTCTTGCAGCTCCCAAACGTCTGACGTTCACGTCTTGCGGATCTCAAACATCTGACGTTTATTCTACGCGGCTCTTATGTTAAGCGGGTTTGGCCACCCCGGTTCTGGAGCATTTTCCGAGAACCCTTTTCAGTTAAATCCGCAGTCCTGTTTTCCCGCATGCCTCGGGACTCCTGAGCTCCTTCCTGTGGCTCAGAGTGACCTGGCAATGCAGCTCTCCTCCAAAGCTGGTCGGCTTCCTAACAGAGATCCTCTATTTCAGAAGCAACAGCCTGCAGTGAGATGTTATAGGGACATCCAATCGCACCTGCAGACACTTTGTCAGGAAGCCTTCCCTGCTCAGGGAAAGGAAGAATGCTCTAAGATGGCCCCCCACACTGTTTTTTTTAAGTACTCAGAAAGAAGAGGAAGAATTATATCCCGCCCTTCACTCTGAATCTCAGAACATCTTACAATCTCCTTTACCTTCCCCACCCCACAACAGACGCCCTGTGAGGTGGGCGGGGCTGAGAGAGCTCTTCCAGAAGCTGCCCTTTCAAGGACAGCTCTGCGAGAGTTATGGCTGACCCCAAGGCCATTCCAGCAGGTGCAGGTGGAAGAGTGGGGAATGAAACTCAGTTCTCCCAGATAAGAGTCTGCCCTTTCAAGGACAACCTGTGCCAGAGCTATGGCTGACCCCAAGGCCATTCTAGCAGCTGCAGGTGGAGGAGTGGGGAATGAAACTCAGTTCTCCCAGATAAGAGTCTGCCCTTTCAAGGACAACCTCTGTGAGAGCTGCAGCTGACCCAAGGCCAATCCAGCAGGTGCAAGTGGAGGAGTGGGGAATCAAACCCGGTTCTCCCAGATAAGAGTCTGCCCTTTCAAGGACAACCTCTGCCAGAGCTATGGCTGACCCCAAGGCCATTCCAGCAGCTGCAAGTGGAGGAGGGGGGAATCAAACCCGGTTCTCCCAGATAAGAGTCTGCCCTTTCAAGGACAACCTCTGCCAGAGCTATGGCTGACCCAAGGCCATTCCAGCAGCTGCAAGTGGAGGAGTGGGGAATCAAACTCGGTTCTCCCAGATAAGAGTCTGCCCTTTCAAGGACAACCTCTGCGAGAGCTATGGCTGACCCCCCAAGGCCAGTCCAGCAGCTGCAAGGAGAGGAGTGGAGAATCAAATCCGGTTCTCCCAGATAAGATTCTGCCCTTTCAAGGGCAACCTCTGCCAGAGCTATGGCTGACCCAAGGCCATTCCAGCAGCTGCAAGTGGAGGAGTGGGGAATCAAACCCGGTTCTCCCAGATAAGAGTCTGCCCTTTCAAGGACAACCTCTGCCAGAGCTATGGCTGACCCAAGGCCATTCCAGCAGCTGCAAGTGGAGGAATGGGGAATCAAACCGAGTTCTTCCAGATAAGAGAGCTCTGGCTGACCCAAGGCCATTCCAGCAGCTGCAAGTGGAGGAGTGGAGAATCAAATCCGGTTCTCCCAGATAAGAGTCCGCACAGTTAACCACAACACCAAACTGAGTTTTTAAACTCCAGCTTGTTTCACTTCATGATGGAACCCCAGTACATATAAGGAAAGTGGGACCCAAGAGTAAAAACAGGCGCAGTCTGAGTCTTACCTAACTGAGTGCTGCAGGAATCCAGGGACCAGCCAATCCGCACGACGTGAGGATCCGGTTCGGTGGGAGGAAGGTGCTTGACCGAGATCTCCTCGTTTATCTAAGGCAGAAAGGGCAGATGTTGAGGAACTAAGCTCACTGTGAAATTAAGCTCATTTCCAATGACAAGAACGGATTGCTAAGAGATGCAATGAAGCAAAGCTGTCTTGGGACGCCTTTAACGATAGCTGCGTAGGTCACGCTTAAAGGCAACGCCCCTCCAAGCTCTTGAAAGATGGGCGATGCAGACTAACACGTTTCAGGAACGCTCCAAAAGGGACGATGTTTCGGTAAGAGGTCTGTGAGCACGGACAGTGAGGTTTGAACACCGATCCAGCCGTGTCAAGGCTGTGCTGCTTAACAGGGCACTGAAGCAATTCCAGCTGACAGAACGGCAAAATAAAGAGTCCGTGTTCATTAAGGGCCCTAAAGCCGTTACAGGACCTATGGCTACCCTAAGAATGAATGACTCCCCAAGCACCCTAACATTAACAGCCTCGTTCAGGTCTCGCAAACAGAGGGCTCCGGCTTTGTGGGTGGAGTCAGAGGCCAGTAGCGCCTTAAAGGCCAGGAATGGCCAAACTTTGGCTCGGGAGCCACATACGACTCTTTCACACATATCGTGTGGCTCTCGAAGTCCCACAGCCCCGTCAGCCAGCTTGGAGAAGAAGATGATATTGGATTTATATCCCGCCCTCCACTCCGAAGAGTCTCAGAGCGGCTCACAATCTCCTTTACCTTCATCCCCCTCAACAGACACCCTGCGAGGTGGGTGGGGCTGGAGAGGACTCTCACAGCAGCTGCCCTTTCAAGGACAACCTCTGCCAGAGCTATGGCTGACCCAAGGCCATTCCAGCAGCTGCAAGTGTAGGAGTGCAGAATCAAACCCAGTTCTCCCAGATAAGAGTCCACACACTTAACTACTACACCAAACTGGGTGGGGTTGAGAGGGCTCTCACTGCAGCTGCCCTTTCAAGGACAACTCCTACGAGAGCTATGGCTGACCCAAGGCCATTCCAGCAGGTGCAAGTGGAGGAGTGGGGAATCAAACCCAGTTCTCCCAGATAGGAGTCTGCCCTTTGAAGGACAACTCCTACGAGAGCTAATGGCTGACCCAAGGCCATTCCAGCAGCTGCAAGTGGAGGAGCGGGGAATCAAACCCGGTTCTCCCAGATAAGAGTCCGCGCACTTAACCCCTACACCAAACTGGCTCTCTTTCTGATTTAAAGAGAGAAGGCATTTCTCTCTTTAAATCACTTCTCCAGACCAATCCAGCCAGCAGCTCGGAGAATGCATTTAAAGTTGTTTCATTCCCATCTCTCTTCCCCACCTATTTGCTTCCCTTCCTTCTCTCAAACTATCTTACATTTATTCTATGTAGTTCTTATGTCAAGCAAGCTTGTCCACCCCTGTTAAAGGCCAACAAAATGTGGGGACAAAATGTATGACCTTCTGTGAGTCCCAGCTCACTTCTTCACATAAGGTACACATTTTGTTAGTCTTGAAGGTGCTGCTGGACTTTTGCTCTTTTCTATGGCTACAAACAAACCCATCTTGATCTAGCTTGACGGAGTCAATGCAGCTCATGTTGGGCCTTCCCTTTTTCCGGATCTTTCGTCTTCTCCTAGTAATAATAAGAGCCCCGTGGCGCAGAGTGGTAAAGCTGCAGTCCTGCAGTCGGAGCCCTCTGCTCACGACCTGAGTTCGATCCCAGCGGAAGCTGGTTCAGGTAGCCGGCTCCAGGTTGACTCAGCCTTCCATCCTTCCGAGGTCGGTAAAATGAATCCCCAGCTTGCTGGGGGGAAAGCGTAGATGACTGGGGAAGGCGATAGCAAACTACCCCTGTTAAAAAAGTCTGCCGTGAAAACGTTGTGAAAGCAACGTCACCCCAGAGTCGGAAACGACTGGTGCTTGCACAGGGGACGACCTTGACCTTTTTCCTCATAATGGGACCAAAGTACAATAGCCTCAGTTCAGTCATTTTAAGTTCTAGAGAGAGTCCAGGCTTGATGTGATCTAGAACCCGCTGATTTGTCTTTCTGGCAATCCACAGTATCTGTAAAACTCTCTTCCAAAACCACATTGCAAATATATATATTAAAAAGGTAAAGGTAGTCTCCTGCACAAGCACCACTCTTTGCTACCTGACACTACTCTGGGGTGACATCGCATCACGACATTTTCACGGCAGACTTCTTACGGGGTGGTTTGCCATTGCCTTCCCCAGTCCTCTACACTTTCCCCCCAGCAAGCTGGGTCCTCAATTTGCCGACCTCGGAAGGATGGAAGGTTGAGTCAACCTTGAGTCGGCTACCTGAATCCAGCTTCTGCCGGGATTGAACTCAGGTCATGAGTAGAGAGCTTAGACTGCAATACTGCAGCTTACTACTCTGCACCACAAGGCACCATTCTGGGGTGACATCGCATCACGACGTTTTCATGGCAGACTTTTTATGGGACGGTTTGCCATTGCCTTCCCCAGTCATCTACACTTCCCCCTCCCCAGCAAGGTGGGTACTCATTTTATCGACCTCAGGAGGGAAGGCTGAGTCAACCTTGAGCCAGCTACCTGAATCCAGCTTCCACCAGGATCAAACTCAGGTCATAGAATCAGAGTTTGAAGGGAAGGGACCTCCAGGGTCATCTAGTCCAACCCCCTGCACAATGCAGGAAACCCACAAAGAGAGGCCAGATGGCCATCTGACAGAGATGAAGATCCTGTGAATTTGGGGTAGGTATTTGTGGGTTTCACCTACCCCAAATTCACAGGATCTTCATCTCTGCCAGATGGCCATCTGGCCTCTGTTTAAAAACCTCCAAGGAAGGAGAGCCCACGACCTCCCGAGGAAGCCTGTTCCACTGAGGAACCGCTCAAAGGCTCAGGGAGTTCTTCCTAATGTTGAGCTGGAAACTCGTCTGATTTAATTTCAACCCGTTGGTTCTGGTCCTACCTTCTGGGGTCACAGAAAACAATTCCACACCCTCCTCTAGATGACAGCCCTTCAAGATGATGATCATATCACCTCTCAGCCATGTCGTGCGCAGAGAGCTCGGACTGTAGCTTTACCACTCTATACCATGGGGCTCTTACAAACACATGTGCGTGTGTTTCTATAAAATTTCTATAAATAATTCATGAGAGAAGCGAGGAGCAGCCCTCAACCCGGGAGCCCCCTTTGTTATTGCCGCAAACGTGTCTCCGCCGCCAACATCGCAGGCTAACAAATCTGTCTTCTTGGCCCAGGCTATCAGAGAACAATTCATCTTACGCTGCCACCCGCCACAGCCCTCGAGCCGAGAAGCGCGTTTCCTTACCTTCATCTCGAAACAGACCCTCCCTCGCCATACCCCATACGTGGCTCGTGCCCCCGACCACAGGAAAGCAAACCCCTCGATAGTCAGAGGGTAGCCGCTGTATCGGTCCCGGGCAACTTTGAAATGCAGATCGCAATTGTCTGGAAGGGAGAAAAAAGAAAAGAAGCAAAAAAGAGGGGCTGAAAAAGTCAAAGAGGGTTTGTGGCAGAGACGCCTGAAATACCACAATGACCACAGCTTTAAAATCAAATCCATTTTCGTTCTGTTTTTCTCCTTACGGGTGGGACTCAAAAGCGCTCCTCCTCTGCTTTTCTAGCGACAATCCCGTGAGGTAGGCCAGGCCAAAAGGCAGGCTCATAGCCACAATTTTAAAAATTGGGGGGGGCATATTAAAAAAAGTCAGCTCCCCTCCCCTGGTCGCCATCACCATGACTCAGGGCATCTGACCTTCCCTCCCCCCCACAACCATTTGAGTGCCCTTTAAAAGGCATGGGAGACTCTTACATTAAGCAAGTTTGGCCACCCCTGGTTTACAGACAGCCTGCTCTTCCTGAACACGTCTAAGACGAAGCAGACCCATCTCTCTCCCAGTCTGGAAGCAGATAAAACCAATGAGGAAGCCAGGCCCTGCAGAAATGCAGCACCGGATGCTTGGCCCCTCTACGTTGTCAAGGACTGGAATATCTATCTATCTATCTATCTATCTATCTATCTATCTATCTATCTATCTATCTATCTATCTATCTATCCATCCATCCATCATTACTTCATCCATCTATCTATCTATCTATCTATCTATCTATCTATCTATCTATCTATCTATCTATCATTACTTCATCTATCTATCTATCTATCTATTTATCTATCTATCTATCCATCCATCCATCTATCATTACTTCATCTATCTATCTATCTATCTATCTATCTATCTATCTATCTATCTATCTATCTATCATTACTTCATCTATCTATCTATCTATCTATCTATCTATCTATCTATCTATCCATCCATCTATCCATCCATCCATCCATCTATCTATCTATCCATCTATCTATCTATCATCTATCTATCTATCATTACTTCATCTATCTATCTATCTATCTATCTATCTATCTATCTATCTATCTATCATTACTTCATCTATCTATCCATCCATCCATCTATCTATCCATCTATCTATCTATCTATCATTACTTCATCTATCTATCTATCTATCTATTTATCTATCTATCTATCCATCCATCCATCTATCATTACTTCATCTATCTATCTATCTATCTATCTATCTATCTATCTATCTATCTATCTATCTATCTATCATTACTTCATCTATCTATCTATCTATCTATCTATCTATCTATCTATCTATCTATCCATCCATCTATCTATCCATCCATCTATCCATCTATCTATCTATCCATCTATCTATCTATCATCTATCTATCTATCATTACTTCATCTATCTATCTATCTATCTATCTATCTATCTATCTATCTATCTATCTATCTATCTATCTATCTATCTATCATTACTTCATCTATCTATCTATCTATCTATCTATCTATCTATCTATCTATCTATCATTACTTCATCTATCTATCTATCCATCCATCCATCTATCTATCATTACTTCATCTATCTATCTATCTATCTATCTATCTATCTATCTATCTATCTATCTATCTATCATCTATCTATCCATCCATCCATCCATCCATCCATCATTACTTCACATCTATATCCCGCCCTCTCCGCAAGCGGACTCAGGGCGACTTACGATCAATTATATAAAACAATTTGAAACCAGTAAAATAAATTTAAAACAGTTTGTGGTGCTATACACACACACACACACACACCCCGTTTATGATCCCATGCTATTCGTAGCTCCTCAGCGGTGAGAGGGGGTGGTTCTCTCCCGGATTCAGATGTTGAAGGCCTGCCAAAATACGTAGTCCTGCGTTACAGGCCCTGTGGAATTGGGAAAGATCCCGCAGGGCCCTTATGGCCTCTGAGAGGGTGTTCCACATCTCAGGGAGGACAACAGGTGCAGGCAAGGAGAATCCACGAGACTTGTTTGTAGCACTACACCCCCCCACCCCCCCGCTATCAGCAGTTAAGGTAGGAGTCTCCAACCTTTTTGAGCTTGTGGCCACCTTTGGAATACTGGCACGCCGTGGTGGGCGCAGTCACAAAATGGGTGCCCCGGCTGACCCATCAGTTGCCCGATGAAGATCTTTACGCTGTGGTGCCAGGAGATGCCAAAGCAATGGTTCATCAAATCCCCAGTGGCCAATCAGAATCCTTGCTGGGCAAAAGCCCCACCTGGCTCCGCCCACTTTCTTAAAAAACAACAACTCGGCGGGTGCCAGGAAAAGGGACTGTTGAGCACCATGGCACCCACGTGCACCGCACTGGAGACACATGACTTAAATGATCTCAAGAGGGGATTGGATAAACATCTGGAGCAGAGGTCCATCGGTGGCTACTGGCCACAGCCTATGGTTAGAACTCTTTGTCTTGGGCAAGTGATATTCTGTATTCTTGGTGCTTGGAAGGGGAAACAGTGTCCTGCCCTACTGATGGACCTCCTGATGGCACCTGGGTTTTTTTGGCCACTGTGTGACACAGAGTGTTGGACTGGATGGGCCATTGCCTGATCCAACATGGCTTCTCTTATGTTCTCATGTCTGGGGCAGTGATGCTCTGTATTCTTGGTGCTTGGGGGGGCAACAGTGGGAGGGCTTCTAGTGTCCTGGCCCTACTGATGGACCTCCTGACGCCACCTGGGTTTTTTGGCCACTGTGTGACACAGAGTGTTGGACTGGAGGGGCCATTGGCCTGATCCAAAATGGCTTCTCTTAGGTTCTTATGTTCCTTCCTTTGGATGCCTGAAAGGTTAATATGCAATTAAAGGGCCAAACATTAAAAACAAAATGTAAAAAATCACAAACCAACATACATGTATTTATTGTGGAAAGCTAAAACCGTTTAGGGGCCCATCGTTAGCCACAATGGGAACCCCACTTAACTTGACCTGACGCGTTTCAACCTAAACTGGTCTTCCTCAGAGGTCAGAAAAGTAAGTACACATATTGGCTCATAATACAGACTGCAATAAAACAATAGAACAATGCTGAACCACAGGGTCAAAACACAGCAGGTCAAATTAAGTGGGTTCTCATTGTGGTTTTATGACTGCACATAGGATAGAGGCTAATGATGGGCCCCTAAATGGTTTTTTTAAAAGGTAAAGGTCGTCCGCTGTGCAACCACCAGTCATTTCTGACTCTGGGGTGACGTTGCTTTCACAACGTTTTCACGGCAGACTTTTTACGGGGTGGTTTGCCATTGCCTTCCCCAGTCATCTACACTTTCCCCCCCAGCAAGCTGGGGACTCCTTTGACTGACCTCGGAAGGATGGAAGGCTGAGTCAACCTGGAGCCAGCTACCTGAGCCCAGCTTCCGCCGGGATCAAACTCAGGTTGTGAGCAGAGAGTTCAGATCACAGTACTGCAGAACTGCTACTTTACCACTCTGAACCACGGGGCTCTTTAAACAGTTTTAGCTTTCCACAATAAATACTGGTTCCACAATAAATGTTGGTTTATGATTTGTTTTACAATTTGTTTTTAATGTTTGGCCCTTTACTTGCACATTAACCTTTCAGGTTTCTTACTCCCGTTTTTGGGTTCAGTTTCTTTCCCCTCTCTGTTTTTCCTTCCTTTGGATAGTCCCAAGGGGCAGAAGAGACCTCAGCTTGCAAATGCAGAGCGCTGGATTTTGAACTGCCAGCAGGCGAGGCGCTCCTGCTGCTGAAAGCAACCTGCCAAGGATCCCACTCCCCCCACAGCTGCCGCCCGCTCATGCCCTATGGGAGCAGTGCCCCGATGGCAAGCCACAGCGGAGCACAAGGGGAGAGCCAATCAGGTGCCTCGTTTCAGTGCCAGCTAAGGGAGTGAACAAGCACGGGGCGAGAGGGACAGCACGCGGGCTGCTGTGGTTCCCAAGACTCACAAGTGTCGATGGCCACCAGCGAGTCGTCGAAATCTTCCTCGTCGTCCTCAGCGGGCGGCTGTGGAGATCTGCCCCTGGAAGAGAGAGTGAACATGCATGGCCCGTTCATCCATTTGAGGGGGGGCGCCCCGAGAGGCAGCCTGCAAGGCAATCTTGTGAAAGGTGCATGTCACAAGCTTAGGCAATCAGCTCCCCCATCCCAAGAAGAGACTGGATTTATACCCTGCCCTTCACTAGCCAAAGGAGTCTCAGATCAGCTTACAAATCTCCTTTGATGATATTGGATTTATACCCCGTCCTCCACTCCTAAGAGTCTCAGAGTGGCTCACAATCTCCTTTATCTTCCTCCCCCGCAACAATCACCCTGTGAGGTGGGTGGGGCTGAGAGGGCTCTCACAGCAGCTGCCCTTTCAAGGACAGAGTCTCAGAGCGGCTCACAATCCCCTTTACCTTCCTCCCCCACAACAGACACCCTGTGAGGTGGGTGGGGCTGAGAGAGCTCTCCCAGAAGCTGCCCTTTCAAGGACAACCTCTGCCAGAGCTATGGCTGACCCAAGGCCATTCCAGCAGCTGCAAGGGGAGGAGTGGGGAATCAAACCCTGTTCTCCCAGAAGAGTCCGCACACTTAACCCACTACACCAAACTGGCTCTCCCTTCCCCTTTCCCTTCCCTTCCCCACAACAGACACCCTGTGAGGCAGTTGGGGCCAAGAGAGCTCTGACGGAGACCGCTCTTGAGCAGAACAGCCTTGAGAGAACATGAGAGAACAAGGCACTCAGCGTCCTGTTGGAAATGAAATTTCGACATCCCCACTGCTGCTGCTCATAAGCAAATGCAGGAATTTACGGGCAAGACGGGTCTGAATTGACACCCTGACCTTGAAACAATTTCACGCAAGTTCCACAACTTTCAACTGAACTCGCTTCGAAGTCAGAAAGTAAAGTGGTGAACGAAAGAAGGATCTACGTAATTTGTCACGGCGCAATTAAGCCGTGACCCGGAATGCCCAGCCTAGCCTGATCTCGGTGGACTGCAGCAGCTGAGCGGGTCCAGCCCTGGTTAGTACGTGGCTGGGAGACCACGGAGGAAGTCCAGGGTCGCTACGCAGAGGCAGGCAACGGCAAGCCACCTCTGTTCGTCTCTGCCTGAGCTGGATATCCCAGGCCAGCCCAAGCTCACCTGATCTTGGAGGGTAATAACGGTCATCCCTGGTTTGTACTTGGACAGGAGAATGCAGAGAAAGACCACGGTTACTATGCAGAGGCAGGCAGTGGCAAACCACCCCTGAACCTCTCTTGCCTTAAAAACCTTCCAGGGCCCCTCGCAAGTTGACGGCACTTTACTCAACTGTTACAAATTAAGCTGCAGAACGCACCTTGCAACTTCCAGTTCTGTAATCTTATTTGTACTGCGACGATTTTCAAAGATCTTTGCTGTCCAACTGAACAGCTTTTCAAACTTAATAATCCGCCTTGAGTCTCAGTGAGGACACACACATGGAGCTGCCTTATACCGAATCAGAGCCCTGGTCCACCAAGGTCAAGAGTGTCTGCTCGGGCTGGCAGCAGCTCTCCAGGTCCTCCTGCCTGGTCCTTTTAACTGGAGATGCTGAGGATTGAACCTGGGACCTTCTGCATGCCAAGCAGAGGCTCTACCACTGAGCTACAGCCCCACTTCATGGCTTTCCAG
This sequence comes from Heteronotia binoei, assembly GCF_032191835.1. NCBI lineage: Eukaryota > Metazoa > Chordata > Lepidosauria > Squamata > Gekkonidae > Heteronotia > Heteronotia binoei. The sequence continues at coordinate 47,691,087 of NC_083239.1, read as the reverse complement.
GATCTCAGGCTGAGGTCTTTCCCATCCCCTCCTGCCTGGTCCTTTTCACTGGAGACCCTGGGGATTGAACCTGGGACCTTCTGCATGCCAAGCAGAGGCTTTACCACTGAGCTATGGCCCCACTTCATGGCTTTCCAGGATCTCAGGCTGAGGTCTTTCCTATCACCTGATCCTTTTCACTGGAGATACCAGGGAGTGAACCTGGAACTTTCTGCATGTCAGGCAGATGCTCTACCACTGAGCTACAGCCCCACTTCATAGCTCTCCAGGGTCTCAGGCTAAGGTTTTTCCCACCACCTCCTGCCTGGTCCTTTTAACTGGAGATGCCTGGGATTGAACCTGGGACCTTCTGCATGCCAATCAGTTGCGCTACCACTGAGCCACAGCCCTACTTCCTGGCTCTCAGGCGGAGGTCTTTCATATTACCTCCTGCCTGGTCCTTTCAACTGGAGATGCCTGGGATTGAACCTGGGACCTTCTGCATGCCAAGCAGAGGCTCTACCACTGAGCTACAAACCCCTTTCATGGGTCTCCAGGGACTTTCCCATAACCTCTAGTCTGGACTTTTAACTGGAGATGCTGGAGCTTGAACCTGGGACCTTCTGCATGCTGAGCAGAGGCTCTTCCACTGAGCTACAGCCCCACTTCATGGCTCTCCAGGGTCTCAGGCCGAGGTCTTTCACATCACCTCTTGCATGGTCCTTTTAACTGGAGATGCTGGGGATTGAACCTGGGACTTTCTGCCCGCCAAGCGGATGTTCTACCACTGAACTGCAGCCCCTCCCCAAGAAAAGTGGGCTATAAATGAATACTTGGTTGAACAAGGAGTTAAAGAATGCACTTCTGAGAAATGCCACCCTCTCTCTTGCTTTGGGGGGGGGGGGGTCCCAAGATGCTCCTGTCAATTTCTTCCCACCTACAAACTGCATGGAAAGAAAACAGTGGTTGAGGTGGGAGAAGCAGCAGGTGCCAGCCTCCTCCAAAGACTTGCCTGAACGCACCTTTTATCATCTCGGTGTTCGTAGTAGCCGCGCCCCCTCTGTTCTTCAAATGGCCTCTTCCGGCCTTGCTGGGGTTGCTGCTGCCAGGACTGAGATGAGTCGGAGGAGCCGAAGCCGGAGGGAGGTGCATTGTAACTCCCGGCAGAGGAACCGTAGCCAGAAGCATTGTAGTTCTGGCCCGGGGGGCCGTAACCAGAAGGCGCGTTGTAACCGGAGCCAGATGTGTTGTAGCCCAGGGACCGCTCCTCTGACTTCACTTCCAGCTTCATGTCTGCATTGAAGCACAAGGGAGCAAACAGTGCATTTCACCAAAGGAGGAGGAGGAGCAGAAGGAGGAGGAGAAGAAGGAGGAGGAGGGGAAGGAGGAGGAGGAGAAGGAGGAGGAGGAGGAGGGGAAGGAGGAGGAGAAGAAGGAGGAGGAGGGGAAGGAGGAGAAGGAGGGGAAGGAGAAGAAGGAGGAGGAGGAGGAGGAGGAGGAGAAGGAGGGGAAGAAGGAGGAGAAGGAGGAGGAGGAGAAGGAGGAGGAGGAGAAGGAGGAGGAGAAGATGATATTGGATTTATATTCCACCCCATACTCTAAATCTCAGAGCGGCCACAATCTCCTTTACCTTCCTCCCCCACAACAGACACCTATGAGGTGGGTGGGGCTGAGAGAGCTCTCACAGAAGCTGCCCTTTCAAGGACAGCTCTTCGAGAGCTATGGCTGACCCAAGGTCATTCCAGCAGATGCAAATGGAGGAGTGGGGAATCAAACCTGGTTCTCCCAGATAAGAGTCTGCGCACTTAACCACTACACTAAACTGGCTCTCAAAACTACTGCTCTGAAGTTGCACAGTAGAGCATAATGGCAGCTTTGTTCCTTCAGAGAAGAAACCACTGACACAATCCTGAGAGGTGTGCCACCGAAGGCCCTGTTTGCCAAACAGCTCGGCTTCGATTTGGCATTTGAAGGAGTTTGGCAGAGAGCGCCCCGTGGCACAGGTGTTAAAGCTGCAGTACTGCAGCCCTAAGCTCTGCTCACGACCTGAGTTCGATCCCAGCGAAAGCTGGTTTCAGGTAGTCGGCTCGAGGTTGACTCAGCCTTCCATCCTTCTGAGATCGGCAAAAGGAGTACCCAGCTCGACTGGTGCTTGCACAGGGGACCTTTCCTTTTCCTGGTAGAGATCTGGTACCAACTCCAAAGTAAATGCTGTTGCCACCAATGGGACTATCCATTTTTTTTAGTACATGGATATCCAGTTGCTTTATATTACCTTTTGTTGTTGTTTCGGTCCAGTTAACACTAACTAACCAACACCAGACCCCAAGCAAATGATTATCTGAATCTGCTAAAAAACATTGCTATGACTCTGCATACTGACTCACGGTCAACTTTCTCTCTAGATTATCTATACTGCTTGCCATTCCATACTATCATCTCATGAAGTGTGCTTAGAGCACACGAAAGCTTCCACTTGGAATAAAACTTTGGTCTTAAAGGTGCGACTTGACTCCTGGAGGACCAGTTTGGTGTAGTGGTTAAGAGCGCGGACTCTTATCTGGGAGAACTGGGTTTGATGCCCCACTCCTCCACTTGCACCTGCTGGAATGGCCTTGGGTCAGCCATAGCTCTGGCAGAGGTTGTCCTTGAAAGGGCAGACTCTTGTCTGGGAGAACCGGGTTTGATTCCCCACTCCTCCACTTGCAGCTGCTGGAATGGCCTTGGGTCAGCCATAGCCCTGGCAGAGGTTGTCCTTGAAAGGGCAGACTCTTATCTGGGAGAACCAGGTTTGATTCCCCACTCCTCCACTTGCAGCTGCTGGAATGGCCTTGGGTCAGCCGTAGCCCTGGCAGAGGTTGTCCTTGAAAGGGCAGACTCTTATCTGGGAGAACCAGGTTTGATTCCCCACTCCTCCACTGGCAGCTGCTAGCATGGCCTTGGGTCAGCCATAACTCTGGCAGAGGTTGTCCTTGAAAGGGCAGACTGTTATCTGGGAGAACCAGGTTTGATTCCCCACTCCTCCACTTGCACCTGCTGGCATGGCCTTGGGTCAGCCATAGCTCTCGCAGAGGTTGTCCTTGAAAGGGCAGGCTCTTATCTGGGAGAACCGAGTTTGATTCCCCACTCCTCCACTTGCACCTGCTGGCATGGCCTTGGGTCAGCCATAGCTCTGGCAGAGGTTGTCCTTGAAAGGACAGCTTCAAGGAGAGCTCTCTCAGCCCCACCCACCTCACAGGGTGTCTGTTGTGGGGGAGGAAAGGAAAAGAGATTGTGAGCCGCTCTGAGACTCTTCGGAGTGGAGGGTGGGATATAAATCCAGTATCTTCTTCTTCTTTGTCCTATCCATTTATCAACCACTCTGCCACGCATGCTCCTAAAATTCAATCACGCTCTGCTATACCTGAGAGCGGGCTATGCAGACAGAGGGGATGGGGGACACCACATGCACCAAACCTGTTTCAATTCCCACTGAATTCTGTGGGACAGAAGTAAAGGAGCTGGAAACTCAGGACGCAGCTGAAAAAGCGTGCTCCGTAACTTAAGAGTCCCCAACTTTCCTGAGCCTGTGGGCACCTTTGGTATTCTGACACAGTGTCGAAGGCAGGGCCAGCCACGAAATGGCCGCCGCCGCTTCCCTGCAGCCGCACAGTGAAGATCCTTGTTCGGTAGAGGCAGCTGCTGCCAAAGCAACGTTTTTTTTAAAGTCTGCACAGCTAGTCAAATCTCCAGTGTCCAATCAGAGCAAAAGCCACACCTGGTCCATCTCATATGCCAAGAAAGGTGTCAGCAGGTGCCATGGCACCCATGGGCAGCGTGCTGGTGATTTCTGGCCTAGACACTAGATAGGGGTCCCCAACCCCCGGGCCATGGACCAGTACCAGTCCGTGGCCTGTTAGCAACCGGGCCACGAGTTGTATAATTATTTCAGTATATATTACAATGCAGTAATAATAATAACAAGAAGAAACCATTGGATTTATATCCTGCCCTCCACTCCAAATCTCAGAGCAGCTCACAATCTACTTTACTTTCCTCACCCAAGACAAACACCCTGTGAGCTGGGTGGGGCTGAGAGAGCTCTCCCAGAAGCTGCCCTTGCAAGGACAGCTCTGCGAGAGCTATTGCTAACCCAACACCATTCCAGCAGCTGCAAGTGGAGGAGTGAGGAATCAAACCCGGTACTCCCAGATAAGAGTCCACACACTTAACCACCACACTAAACTAATAGAAATAAAGTGCACAATTGTATCATCCCGAAACCATCCCGCCCCACCAACCCCCCCGGTCCGTGGAAAAACTGTCTTCCACAAAACCGGTCCCTGGTGCCAAAAAGGTTGGGGACCGCTGCACTGGATCTAGCGCAGGTAGGTACAGCTCTACTCAAAACAGTATCTCTAAGCACACACCTTGGTTTCTCCCACATGAGCAAAAGGCTTTAAAAAAACAACCCATATAGGCTAACAGTGGTTGCTAGGCTCAGGCTGAAAGGGGGTACACGGAGGACAATTTATGACTGCCCAGAGACAATACGCAACACACCCACAAGTGAAGGTACACATACAGCCGACAAGGGGTCGAAATTAAATCAAATCAAAGGGTCGAAATTAAATCCAAAGAGTTTCTGGCTCAACATTAGGAAGAACTTCATGACAGTTAGAGCGATTCCTCAGAGGAACAGGCTTCCTCGGGAGGTGGTGGGCTCTCCTTCCTTGGAGGTTTTGAAACAGAGGCTAGATGGCCTTCTGACAGCGATGAAGATCCTGTGAATTTAGGGGGAGATATCTGTGTGTTTCCTGCATTGTGCAGAGGGTTGGACTGGATGACCCTGGAGGTCCCTTCCAGGAATGTGGAATGCCCTCCCGGAGGCTATAAGGGCCCTGCGGGATCTTTCTGCCTTCCGCAGGGCCTGCAGGACAGAACTGTTCTGACAGGCATTTAACATCTGACCCAGGAGGAGACTGCAACCCCACATCTCTAAAGAGCTGTGATTACTATCTGATCACCATCAGGAAAAGAATCCGCCTATATTAAAGACAGCACCATAGAATGTTTTTTAGAATGTTTTAACTGTAATTGTATTTTATTGGTTTTTAAATTGTAAATGTAAATATTTAAAGTGATTGTTAGCCGCCCTGAGTCCGCTAGCGGAGAGGGTGGGGTAGAAATTTAAGGTAAATAAATAAAAAATAAATAAATAAAATAGACTCTATGATTCTAAGGCTGGCCTCCTTCCACTCACATGCATTGTGTCAACAGCTGTTCTGCAGTTTTAAAAAGTACTGCTTTCTTTGGAGAGCTGTTTATTTACCTGTCAGGGCAACTTTTAAATATTTATAACCTGCTTTTCTCCCAAAGCAGTGAACATCTTTTCTTTTCTTTTTAAAGGTCTCTCTTTGGAGTTACGCAGAATGTCTTGGCCAAATCAAACGCAGAAATTTCTACAGAGGAGGAGGAGGAGAAGAAGTCTTAAAACGCTTGGCCTTACCTGGACGCAAGCTGGGACGATCGTGGTCTAGAGGCCTCCTCTCGTACCCAGATTCGTTCTCCTGTTTAATGTTGCCGCGTTCGTAAGCCTGGTGATACCCTTGCATGCTGTCCTGATGCATGCCACCATGGACACCATCTTGAAACGGAAAACGCAAGAACACAGATTAACAGTGCTGTATTGCTCCAGTCGTACGAGACCTTAAGTCTAACCTGCAAAGGCCTCTCGTCAGGAATCTTAACGGGCAAAGCTTTTTCTAGACAGTACTGCTTCAGGAAGGAAGGAAAACAGAGGGAAGTGGAGGTGGAAGGAAAGCAATTTTAAATGCATTCTGTAAGCTGCCAGCTGGCTTAGCAAAGTGATTTAAAGAGACAAATGCCTTCTCCAAGCTGGCCAACAGGGCATTGTGGGATTTGAGAGCCACAAAATGTGTGTGAAAGAGCCACATGCGGCTCCCGAGCCACAGTTTGGCCACCCCTGCTCTAGAACTCAACGCTTCTGACACTCTCTCCCCCTTTGAGATGTGTGCATCCCACAGGGGATCACGGCACAATGTTGAGCCCTGCCCTCATCTGTAAAAGAGAACCTAGAAGAGGGGTGGGCAAATTTCAGTTTTGAACACCTACTTTTTACCAGGGGTGAAATTCCAACAGGAGCTCCTTTGCCTAGGAGGCCATACACCCCTGATGTAGCTAATCCTCCAAGAGCTTACAAAAAAGAGCCTTGTAAGATCTTGGAGGATTGGCTACATCAGGGGTGTGTGGCCTAATATGCAAAGGAGGTCCTGCTAGAATTCCTTACAGGGCTCTTCTCACAGGGCCTACTGGAAGCTCCAGGAGGATTGGCTACATCAGGGCTGTGTGGCCTAAAATGCAAAGGAGCTCCTGCTAGAATCCCACCCCTGCTTTTTACATAGTACCGTGGCACGTGCACACAAAAGCTCATACTGGGAATAAAACTTCACTGGTCTTAAAGATGCCACTGAATTCAAACTCTGTTCTGCTGCTTCAGACCAACACGGCCACCCACCCGATTGATCTTCAGTTATCCTGAGCACGTATGCACGCTGAAGACCACGGAAAGTCAAAAGGTCCAATGTTCTATACCAGAACCTCAGCAACCACCACACTCTAGGTGTCTCCCGCAGGAAACTGGGAAATCTGCCCACCGCAACCATGATGCACAGAGACCTTGGCCCACGGACATGAGACTGCAGAAGTTCAACTTCTCCCAAAATCTCAGGCAAACGTAACCAGATGTGAAGGGACTGCTTGTCTACGCTCATGTTGCAGTCACTACTCAAGAGGTGCTCATGATATTTCTGCAACTGGCTCCCCAGCACGCAGCAGCTGGGCTATCTAGGGAACGAAAGCGTCAAGAAATAGCTCTCACGCCATACCGTGCTGCATGGGGGAAAGATGCAAAGCCTTTCGACAGGAAATTCAGAGCCGCCTGCCATTTATGCGGGATCCCACTGCCAGAAAGCTTCAAGCAGACACCAATGTTCCCTCTAAGCTGCAGAGTCTTGTGGGCAAAAATTCTACTTTGTGAACTACTGGCATTAAAGTTGTGAGCTACTGCATACATGATTCTGCCCTGGGGCCATTTTTCTTGAGCGAAGGGGAAAATGTGCGAGTTGGAGGCTAAACTCGGCTTGTGCTTAGAAGGAACACTGGCAGACACCACAAGCGTTACAAGCCAGTGTATAAAGTACGCCTGGCAGACAGTATCTGCAAACAGGTCAACTTGGGATACATTTCCCCTTAATATTATTCTCAGCAAAGCAACATTCCCAAAGAGAACAGGTGTCTCCTTCGACTTGCAGCTTGACCAGCATCTTGCTATGGAGAACAAGAGTAACTTTGCACTTATCTAAGGCACCATAGTCCCGCAAACGCTGCCCGTACATCACCTCATGAACCTTGGTGAACTATTTCCTCGAGCTGCAAGTACAGGAAACGAGGCAAGAGCTAGCCTTTCCAAACCTGGAATGCTCTAGAAGAAATGAAAGCATCCTATAACTCGAGAAGACCTAGGAAGTGTGAAAACCAGGTATCAGTACACAGACACGCCTAACCTCTAGATTCCTGATGGAGAATGCCCCCCATCCCAGGGCACAGGCAGGCCCTGGAAGCCCACCATCCCCAGCGCTAGACCCAGAAGCACTTTCAACAGGGTGCTTGGGGGGGGCACAATGGGAGGGCTTCTAGTGTCCTGGCCCCACTGGTAGACCTCCTGATGGCACCTGGGGTTTTTTGGCCACTGTGTGACACAGAGTGCCGGACTGGATGGGCCACTGGCCTGATCCAACATGGCTTCTCTTATGTTCTTATGTCTGGGGCAGTGATGCTCTGCATTCTTGGTGCTTGGGAGGGGCACAGCGGGAGGGCTTCTGCCTCCACTCACGGACCTCCTGATGGCAATTGGGGGGTTTTTTGGCCACTGTGTGACACAGAGTGTTGGACTGGATGGGCCGTTGGCCTGATCCAACGTGGCTTCTCTTATGTTCTTACTAATCTTCATCTTACCAAAGTTGTGCTCGAAGTCCACAGCCCTCACGCAGAACTGAGTCAAGGGGGCTCACAGAAACACAACTCTCCCCTCTTAGGGGTTCCTGTTCCAAAAAACCCTGAGGAAGTGAGCATACATTTAACTAGCACAGTGGCTCCTCATCAGCGGTACACAAACCACTGGCACCCCTCGTGGGACGCAAGGTTTTCATAACAATGAACAAAGAGCTCATTCTCTCTCAATCCCAATAATACGACGGCTACATATAATTTTATTTTGTGTCTTCGGGTATTATAGTTACCGTAACATTAAAGTTTATTTTCAATGGTGTTCTTACATTTCTTGATTGCTAACGGAATTACTTTTTTTTGCTTGCTTGTGGTTTAAAGCTGTAGCAATAAAAACTACTCCTGACAGTAATACTACCTATGTTTATACCTATACTATAGATAATCAATATAACTGAAAGCCTGTAAGCGTATAAACATTCTTGGAAAAGTGGGGCTTTTATATCTATTTTTGAGGTTCTTTGATAATAAAAATCAAGATGTTAAGATAGGAAATCACTGCAACAGAAGGCAGAAAAAGTTGAGAACCGCTGAACTAGCGGCTCTCACCAATTCAAAGCAGCATCAGGCGTTGGCTTGCCAACCTCCAGGTGGGGCCTACAGCTCCCCTCCCTAGGATTACAACTGATCTTCAAACCACAGAGATCAAGTTCCTCTGAAGGAAATGGCAGCTATAGAAGGCAGACTATGTGGCAGGGGTGGCCAAACTTGCTTAACATAAAAGCCACACAGAATAAAAGTCAGATGTTTGAAAACCACAAGACATGAATGACAGATGTTTGAGGGAGTTAGAAAGGGAAGAAAAGCTAATAGACAGGGGGAAGGAGAGGTGGAAAGAGAGCAACTGCAACTTTAAATGCATTCTCCAAGTCACTGGTTTGAAGGTGGGAGCTTTCAGATGGGGAGGTGGGGGCTTTGAGAGCCACATGTGGCTCCCAGGCCACAGTTTGGCCATCCCTGCTCTATAGTATCACATCCAGTTTCACATCTCCCCTAACCCTGAATAAGCAAAGCTCTACCACCACCCCCAAGACTCCAGGAATTTCACAATTAGGGTTGACAACCCTAATCAAGAGACCTCCACCCACCTCACAAGAGAGCAATCAAGATCCAAAGCCTTGCTAGGGAATACTTGTTATTAACTTATATGTTTCATCTATACCCCACCATTCTCCCCAAAAAGAACCCCAAGTGGCTTTTCCATTGTTCTCCTTTCCCCAATTTTATCTTCACAACAACCCCATAAGGTAGGTTGGGCAACTGGCCCAAAGTCACACGGCAAATTTCTATGGCAGGATTCCATCCTAGTCCAACATACTACTCAGGAGACCACGCTGGCCGGGAGGAGACCTTCAGTGGTGCAGAACGGGGAAGACACATCGTCTCGCCTATTTCATTGCACACTGTAGCTGCAATCGCACATACACTAAATAATGCACTTTTAATCCACTTTTCAGTTGCTTTTGCCGGTTCAAACAGTAAAATCCACTTGAAGACTAGACTGAAAGCGCATTATTTAGTTTGTGTGATCACGTCACATACACGCAGCTCATAATCTGAAGCACCAAGAAGTCCACAACCCATGATCGTATAGAGGAGGGGTGGCCAAACATGTGACTCTTTTGCACATATTGTGCAGTTCTCAAAGCCCCCACCACCCCATCGGCCAATTTAGAGAAGGCTTTTCTCTCTTTAAATTACTTCTCCCAGTCAAGCGAGCGGCTTGGAGAAGTCATTTAATCTTAAAGTTGCTTTCTTTCCACCTCTCCTTCCCCCCTGTGTATTTCCCCCAGTGCAGAGCTGCAGCAGGAGGCCCACCCCAGATCCCCTCCCTGGTGGTGAAGCTGCTGCTGCTTCTGATCCTTGTGGGCAAGGCCCGCCGGGCAACCTCCCCTCCGGCTTACACCTAGGGTTGCCAAGTCCAATTCAAGAAATATCTGGAGACTTTGGGAGTGGAGCCAGGACCAAGGGTGCGGAGAGCACAACTGAACTCCAAAGGGAGTTCTGGCCATCCCATTTAAAGGGACTGCACACCTTTTAAATGCCTTCCCTCCATTGGAAATAATGAAGAATAGGGACACCTTCTTTGGGAACTCAACGAATTGGACCCCGTGATCCAATCCTTTTGAAACCTGGAGGGTGTTTTGAGGAGAGGCATTGGATACTATGCTGAAAATTTGGTGCCTCTTCCTCAAAAAACAGCACCCCCTCCCCCTCGAGCCCCAGATACAAGCAGTTCAATTTACTATTATACCCTATGGCAGGGATGGCCAACGGTAGCTCTCCAGATGTTTTTTTTTGCCTACAACTCCCATCAGCCCCAGCCAGCATGGCCAATGGCTGGGGCTGATGGGAGTTGTAGGCAAAAAACATCTGGAGAGCTACCATTGGCCACCCTTGCCCTAGGGAATTATTCTCCATAGGATTGCCAAGTCCAATTCAAGAAATATCTGGGGACTTTGGGGGTAGAGCCAGGAGCAAGGGTGTGACAAGCATAACTGGACTCCGAAGGGAATTCTGGCCATCACATTTAAAGGGACCGCACACCTTTCAAACGCCTTCCCTCCATTAGGAATAATGAAGGATAGGGGCACCTTCTTTGGGGGCTCATAGAATTGGACCCCCTGGTCCAATCTTTTTGAAACTTGGAGGGGGTTTTGAGGAGAAGCAAAGGATGCTATGCTGCAAATTTGGTGCCTTTACGTTAAAAAGAAAAAACAGGCCCCCCCCCGATCAATTCTCCATTATACCCTAAAGAAAGGCCTCCACAGGGAATAGTGGAGTTCCCAGCAGACACTTCCCTCCCCCCCCTGCTTTCTGATGACCATGAAGTGGGGGGAGGGCCTCCAAACCGGGGGTCTCCTGCCCCCACCTGGGGACTGGCAACCCAACTTACAGCGTCCGTCCGCCAGCGGCTCCAGCGCTCCGTCGCGGCCCTGCTCGGCCTCTAGCGCCGCCTGCAGCCGCTCGGCCAACTCGGCCTTCAGCCCTCGCGTGTCGAGGCCCCGGCTGGCCAGCTCCTCCTTCAGCTCGTTGACGCGCAGCCTCCGCACATCCATGGCCCTCCTCAGTCGCCGCCGTTGGGTCGCCGTCGGCCGGCCATCGAGCCTCCGTTGCGGGCCCGGCTCAAAATGGCCGCCCTCGCCCTCCTCCCTTCCCGGGGCCTCACCGCCATGCAACGGCTGCTCCGATTGGCCGGCGGCCTTGGAAGGGGATGTAAGGCTCTCTTTGATTGGGCGTGGCTCGCCTCGACTCCCTCCCTCCTTCCCCTCCGACTCCCGCTCGTTCTCAGGCTGTGAAAAAGGAGCGCTCATTGGAGAAGGAGAGGAGCTGGTCTATAAAGGGGTTTCTCATTGGTTGAAAATGGATCGCGTCATGTTCGAGCCTTTTGATACCGTCAAGGAAAGAAGAGGCGGGGGAAAGAATGATTGACGGCCACAAGAGGTTGGACCAGCTTCCTGAGGACGAATCAGAAGCCTTCCTCCCTTCTGATTGCCCAATGGCTGAGCTTTGAATTTGTTTGTTTGTGAAGAGATTTCCCCCCTTGGTTTTTCCTTATTGGCTTGGCTTTATTTTTGTAGTCGTTGCCAATGGTGTTTGTATGCAGAATTTTCATTGGCTGAGTCCAGCGGGAGGTCTTTTGGGGGGGGGGGGGTGACTGTTTGATTGCCTGACGTTAGGGGGAAAATTTGGTTTCTTGGGGATTTAGATAATTAATTTGATTTATGGATATATATATTTATATAGATATAATTATTTTTCAAAATGTAATTTGACCTCAATTTAAAGGATATATGTGTGTGTAATTATATATATACAGGGGTAATTTTGTAGAAAAATAGGTGGCAGAGCTCGTTAGCCTAACTCATTAGGTTATGCTGCCCCCCCCCAAGCAACCCGATGCAAGGAAGGAGAGCCCCAGGCGAGCGAGGCCTGCTTGGGCTGGCTAGAGATCCGGCCAGCCCAAGCAGGTCTCCCTCACCTGGGGCTCTCCTGGGCCGCCCCACAGCCAAAAAGCCAGCAAGCCACCCACTGCCCAAAATCATATAAGAAGTGGAGAGAGGGTGGCGTGGGCTTCTCCAGAGGTTAATAAGGGCTGCTGGGGTACAGCAAATTCCCTGCTGGCTGGCTACTCTCCTAATCCAGGGATTGTTATGCAGCTGCACCTACTACTCAATGGACAAGGTAGGTGGGGAGGAAGAGGGGGAACCCTCAGAAAGGTTCAGGAGCCGTGCTCCTGTGAGCTCCTGCTGAATCGGAGGCCTGGAGAGAGAGAGATCTCCCCTTCAAATTGAGGTCAAATCAGATTACATTTTCAAAAATCTCACTTTAAAAGCAAACATTCATACAATGGGGGCAGAGACACAGCCATCCTATTACCACATCATTAAAGCAATAAAATGAAACCAAATTCCTGGAGATTTGGGATGCTTAGGGGCAGGGCTTTGTTTGTAGAAAAAGCCCAGCAGGAACTCATTTGCATATCAGGCCACACCCCTGATGCCAAGCCAGTAGAAACATCACCCTGCCAACAAAAGTCTGTATAGTCAAAGCGATGGTATTCTCAGTAGTAATGTATGGCTGTGAGAGTTGGACCATAAAGAAGGCCGAGCGCAGAAGAATAGATGCTTTTGAGCTGTGGTGCTGGAGAAGAAATCTTAAAAGTCCCTTGGACTGCAAGAAGATCCAGTCAGTCAGTCCTAAGGGAAATCAACCCAGACTGTTCCTTGGAAGGTCAGATGCTGAAGCTGAAGCTCAGATACTTTGGCCACCCAATGAGAAGGGAGCACTCAGTGGAGAAGACCCTGATGCTGGGAAAGACAGAAGGCAAAAGAAGAAGGGGACGGCAAAAGAGGAGATGGCTGGACAGCATTACTAATGTAACGAACACAAATTTGAGCAGACTGGAGGATGGTGGATGACAGGAGGGCTTGGCGTGACTTGGTCCATGGGGTCGCTATTTACCATATAACAGTAAATAGGATTGCTGTGTTAATTAGTTGGAAAGCGCACAACACCCGCAATGCAAATGTTTGGCCAGCAGAGGGCAGCAGCATCATACCCAGAGCAGAAATGAATTCTCCCCCTCCCCCCTCCCATCCCTTCCATTCCCTCTCGAGAAGAGAAGTGTAGGAGGTAAAGAAAGATGCCAACAGGACACAATTCTCCTGGGAACGCACAATCTCTGCTCCCCAAAAGCCTTTTCAATTGAAATACTTAAAGAGCATTAAAAACACTAAACAGCAGGGCTTTTGAGGGTAGAAAAAACCCAGCAGGAACTCCTTTGCATATTAGGCCCACCCCCTGACACCAAGCCAGCCGGAACTGCGTTCCTGCTAAAGCCCTGTGTGTAAATATATTTACATCTATGCCCAGGTGTGTAACTATATTTAAAATATATTTACAACTATGCCCAGGCCTCAGATTCAACAGGAGCTCACAGGAACTCAGCTCCGGAACCTTTCTGAAGGTTCCCCCTCCTCCTCCCCACCTACCTCGTCCATTGAATAGTAGGTGCAGCTGCATAACAATCCCTGGATTAGGAAAGCGGGCAGCCAGCCAGCCACCAGGGGCTTCGCCACACCCCCAGCAGCTCTCATTAACCCCTCGAGAAGCTCGTGCCAGCCTTTCCCCACTTCTTATGAGATTTTGGGTGGTGGGTGGCTTGCTGGCCTTTTGACCGGGGCGGGGGGTGGCCCAGGAGAGCCCCAGGCAAGCGAGGCCTGCTAAGGCTGGCTGGAACTCTAGCTAATCCCAGCAGGCCTCACTCGCCCAGGGCTCTCCTTTCTTGTGTTGGGTTGCTTTTGGCTCAGGGGTGAGGAGTGGCATATGCTAATGAGTTATGCTAATGAGCCCCACCACCTATTTTTCTACAAAACAACCCCCGTCTATGCCTCTTCACAAAGGACAGAGTGCTTGAGCTTGCAGTCGGGGTGCTCCAGGGTTTGAACACCTCCCCTTAGGGCAGGAGAGTTGCTGATCCCTTGGTCCAGCAGTTACCTCTTGACAGCTCTACAGGTGTGCAAAAAGGTAAAGGTAGTCCCCCGTGCGAGCTCCAGGTCATTACTAACCCATGGGGTGACATCACATCAAGACATTTTCCGGGCCGACTTTTTGTTACAGGACGGTTTGCCCTTGCCTTCCCCAGTCCTCTACACTTCCCCCCCCAGCAAACTGGGTACTCATTTGGCCAACCTTGGAATAGGGTTGCCAAGTCCAATTCAAGAAATATCTGGGGACTTTGGGGGTGGAGCCAGGAGACACTGAGGGTGGAGCCAAGAGCAAGGGTGTGACAAGCATAATGGCACTCCAAGGGAGTTCTGGCCGTCATATTTAAAGGGACAGTACACCCTTTAAAATGGCTTTCTTTCATAGGAAATAATGAAGGATAGGGGCATCTTCTTTTGGGGCTCATAGAATTGGACCCCCAGGTCTGGTGCATCTACCTAAAAAAATAGCTCCTCCCAGAGCTCCAGATACGCGTGGATCAATTCTCCATTATTTCCGAATAAGTCTCCACAGGGAATAACAGAGTTCCCAGCAGACATTTCCCTCCCTTCCCCCCGCTTTCTGATGACCCTGAAGCGGGGGAGGGCCTCCAAACTGGGGGATCCCCTGCCCCCACCTGGGGATTGGCAACCCTCCCCAGTCATCTACGCTTTCCCCCAGCAAGCTGGGGACTCCTTTTACCGACTTCAGAAGGATGGAAGGCTGAGTCAACCTGGAGCCGGCTACCTGAAGCCAGCTTCCGCCGGGATCGAACGCAGGTCGTGAGCAGAGAGCTCGGACTGCAGGACTGCAGTTTGGCCACTCAGCGCCACGGGGGGCTCTTCATGCAGCTGTGCGGGAGACTCTATTAAGGTCACAAGAATTTAGCGCACAAGTCCTTATGTGTCCTGCCTTTGCTGCAGGGTGACAAAGCCTCACCTCCATTTCAGAATGCACAAGAAATGTGAGATTGTGGGATGACGTCTCCGGAAGGACCTCCTGCTCCTCAGGAAAAGTACTGGGCTGGAAGTATTCTGTTGCACACACGAGGAGGAACGGAATCCACTTAGGGCTGCCAAGTCCCCCACGACTTCCAGTGCCATAGAGTTTTCCTCCAAATTGCTAGAGTGGGGAAACCATAGAGTTTTCCTCCAAATTGCTAGAGTGGGGAAACCATAGAGTTTTCCTCCAAATTGCTAGAGTGGGGAAACCATAGAGTTTTCCTGGGTGTTCCTAGAGCAGCTGGCGCGTGACGTTGCTGGTGTGATGATGTCACTTCCGAGTGACATCATCACACTGGCGACGTTGGGGGAGGATTCCCCCGCTGGCCAGCGAGTTGGGAACCTCCAGGGTGGGAAAACACCCACTCCAGGGAGGGAGAACACCCACCCGGCCTGGGAACTTGGCACCTCTAAGTCCACGGCCCTACCTTAGGCCCTAAATTCACTCCCCTATCTTTTGGCCTATCTTAGGTTTAGGTTTATTTGATTCATATCCCACCCTTCCCACCGAGGCAGGGTCAGGGTGGCTCACGTTTCATAATAAAACAACCATAAAGCAACAATAAAACCGTTAAGTTAAAATAACATTCAGGCAAGTGAGCCAGGCTCATGAGCGATCACTGCAGAAGCCTTTGAAATGGCAAATGATCATTTTTATGCAAACAGGTTTTTCCTCTACCATTTCCATATCCTGTTTGATTTTTCAAATCTCCTCAAATGTCAGATTCTTTTTTTTTTTTTTGAATTTGCAGTTCTTTAAAGTTGACCTTTCTTTGAAAAATGGGTGATGCTGTCCTGACCTAGATAGGGAGGGGGGAGGGAAATGTCTGCTGGGCACGCCGTTATTCTCTATGGAAAATGATTCCCATAGGACAGGGGTGTCGAACTCATTTGTTATGAGGGCCGGATCTGACATAAATGAGAGCTTGCTGGGCCGGGCCATGTTGAGTTGGGCTGGGCCATGTGTGTATCTATTTAAGATTAGGTAGCAGAGATATAAATTTTTATAAAGAACACAGACACAAATATATATACCTTAAAAATCTTAACACATGCTTAAAACATTAGCACTCATTGGGCTTAAAGGTGCTTTCTTCGTGTTTCTCCCATGGGATCCAGGGAACTGGGCAAAGGAAGCTCTGGCTCTTTCCTGCCTTCCCCAGGGGACCGGGAGGGGGAAGAGCCTCAGCCAATAGAAGACTTGACTCTGTAGCTCTGCTGTGCGGTTGCGATAGCAAGCTCTTTCTTCCCCCCCTTCCTCCCCAAGGGAGGAGCACCAGCCAGTGGAGAAAATAGAGGTATTGGTTTATAGCTCCTGTGCAATAGAGGAAGCCTTTGCAAAACAAACTGTTACAAAGAAGGAAGCAACAGAAAGAGAGAAGGAAGCAGGTGACAGCCAGTTGCTCAGGGGCCTGATAGGAGCCCTCCGGGGGTCTGATTCGGCCCCTGGGCCAGATGTTTGACACCCCTGCCATAGGATGTAAGGAGAATTGATCTGCGGGTGTCTGGGGCTCTGGTGGGATTGTTTTTGACGTAGAGGCACCGTGTTTTCAGCATTGCATCCAGTGCCTCTCCCCAAAACGCCCTCCAAGTTTCAAAAAGATTGGACAAGGGGTTCCAATTCGATGAGCCCCCAAAGAAGGCGCCCCTTTCCTTCATCATTCCCAATGGAGGAAAGGCATTTAAAAGGTGTGCGGTCCCTTTAAATGTAATGGACAGAACTCCCTTTGGAGTTCAATTATGCTTGTCATAACCTTGCTCCTGGCCCCACCCCCAAAGTCTCCTGGCTCCACCCCTAAAGTCCCCAGATATTTCTTGAATTGGACATGGCGACCCTACCTGGGATAGGAGACCTGCTTGAAATACCAGTAGCCAGGAGCAGTGGGTTTTATTCAGCCATCTCTCAATATCCTCCCAGCCCCTGGTAGGGGTCAGTCACTAGAATTTGCCGTGACTTCTAGGTGCACACAAATACAAAAATGCCAAATAAATAAAGAGCAGGTGGTGCTGTAAGCGTAGTCTCCCAAAACCTTCCAGATGTATGTTCTGCTTCAAAAGAACGCCTTCTCTAGGCGTGTTCTCATGTTACAGTGAGCACACGTTACATCCGTTTGTAAAAAAAAAAAAAAAAAAGGACCGATGTTCGCTTTGAAAACAAAACTAGGGACTGGTACCTGGATAAAAGCAGGGTTGAAGTTATGCATTTAGCCATGCATGTGCTGTAGAAAAAGAAATGAAATCTACTGCGCATAGATTTGGCACCTGTTCAACATAAAATGTGTACCTGAGGGCATTCCTCTAGATTTGTGTGTGCATCTAAATATAGATACATTAATTTGGGGGGGAGCCAGATTTAAAACACCTTTAATTGGCTCAGTTGATTCAGTGACTGAATAAGAAGGCTTCCTGTTACTGGTCTACATAATCTTTAACACAGGGGTGTCAAACATGTGATCTGGGGGCCGAATCAGGCCCCTGGAGGGCTCCTATCAGGCCCCTGAGCAACTGGTTGTCATCTGCTTCCTTCTCTTTATATCTTGCTTCCTTCTACATTAATGGGGAAGGGACGGTGGCTCAGTGGTAGAGCATCTGCTTGGGAAGCAGAAGGTCCCAGGTTCAATCTCTGGCATCTCCAAAAAAGGGTCCAGGCAAATAGGCGTGAAAAACCTCAGCTTGAGACCCTGGAGATCTGCTGCCAGTCTGAGTAGACAAGACTGACTTTGATGGACCGAGGGTCTGATTCAGTATAAGGCAGCTTCATATGTCCATATGTCCAACAGCTTGCTTTGCAAGGCTTGCTCAATTGCACAGCAGGGCTACTGAGCCAAGCCTCTCTTCCTTCTATTGGCTGAGGCTCCTCCTCAACCCCCACCCCAGTACTCTGGGGACGGAAAGGAAGAACCAGAGCTTCCTTTGCCCAGTTCCCTGGATCCCATGGGAGAAATACAAAGAAAAGCACCGTAAAATGAGTGCTAACATTTTAAACATGTTTTAAGTTTTTTAAAAAAATATATTTAATTGTGTTTGTGTCCTTTATAAAGTCTATATCTCTGCTACATAATCTTAAATAGGAACACACATGGTCCGGCTTGACATGGCTCGGCCCAAACTCACCCGGCCCGGCCCAACAAGGTTTCATTTATGTCAGATCCGGCCCGCCCTCATAACAAATGAGTTTGACACCCCTGCTTTAACATTCCAACTTTCTTCCCTTCAAATCGGAAGACGCACACTCAGGGCTTTTTTTTGTAGCAGGAGCGTCTTTGCATCTTAGGCCACGCCCTCCCCCGGGGCAGCCAATCCTCCGAGAGCTGACAGGGCTCTTCGTACAGGAACTCCTGTAAGCTCCAGGAGGATTGGCTACATCAGGGGTGGAATTCTAGCAGCAGCTCCTTTGCATATTGGGCCACACCCCCTTGATGTAGCCAATCCTCCTGGACCTTTCAGGGCTCTTCGTCCAGGGCCTACTGTAAGCTCCAGGAGGATTGGCTACATCAGGGGTGTGTGGCCTAATATGCAAAGGAGCTCCTGCTAGAATTCCATCCCTGCTGTTTGGGAACATCTTGAGATTCACCGTACCCGTTTTGTCACACGTTGCACCCTTCCGCTTCTCTTTCTGGTTCTGAACGCCTTCTTTGCAAACCCGCCACTTCTCTCGGAGGCTGCCAGGGAACAGAAGGATGGTTGTTGTCCTCTGAAGGTTTAGCCTCCTGCATTTAGCCCTCGGGACAATTGTCAAAGAGTTTTCCCTCCAGATGACGAAGGAGGGGCCTGCGGGGAAGACACCCGTCTCAATGGGCCGCTGTGTTCTTTCATCCATACTTGAATTCAACCCTTGACAATTAGAACAGGGCAGACTCTGACTGTGGCCATTGACGGGATTTCTCCTCTGCCTGATTGACGGGGAGGAGGGTCGTGGAGGGTGAAGTTCGCAGCCCCGCAACATTGGCCTCCAGGAATAAATGACATCTTCTGAAGGGGGCTGTGCTGGGATGGCCAAGAGATCACGCTTGAAAACGGGGGCTGCTGCCCCAGAAAACTCCAGGAGGCCTAGGAACCAAGCCGCACTGTACAAACTGGCGTGCCGTGAGTTGCAACTCCAGACGTGTGACACTTTAAATGTTGCCAGGTGTGAAATTCTGCTGTCTTCTTGTCTTTCTGTTGACAGTGTTCCTCTTTGAAGAGTAATTCAACAGGTGTAGTAGGACTCGTGTTGCTGCTACTACACCTGTTGAATTACTCTTCAAAGAGGAACGGCCGGGCTATCTGTGTCTCTCAACAGAAAGACAAGAAGACAGTAGAATTTCATACCTGGCAACATTTAAAGTTTGAGTTTCTACTAAGGACTGTTTACTTGCTTTGAAGGACATTTAAGAATTACATGATAAAGCGGTTGAGTAAAAAAGTGTTTTGCACTTACATTGCAACATTTGGCGGATGGGGTTTTTCTTGCTTTGCCTAAACTCCACACCGCAAGTTTCCTTATTTACCGAATCCCCAGTTGGGGGCAGGGGATCCCACAGTTTGAAGGCCCTCCCCCCACTTCAGGGTCATCAGAAAGCGAGGGGGGGAAAATGTCTGCTGGGCACTCCATTATAGCCTATGGAGACCAATTCCCATAGGGTATAATGGTGAATTGATCTACAAGTATCTGGGGAGCGGGGGCTGTATTTTGAAGTAGAGGCACCAAATTTTCAGCATAGCATCTGGTGCCTCTCCCCAAAATACGCTCCACGTTTCAAAAAGATTGGACCACAGAGTCCGATTCTATGAGCCCCCAAAGAAGGTGCTCCCATCCTTTATTATTTCCAATGGAGGGAAGGCATTTAAAAGGTGTGCGGTCCCTTTAAATGTGATGGTCAGAACTTCCTTTGGAGTTCAGTTATGCTTGTCACACCCTTGCTCCTGGCCCCACCCCCAATGTCTCCTGGCTCCACCCCCAAAGTCCCCAGATATTTCTTGAATTGGACTTGGCAACCCTAAGTGAATATCCAGGGGGTGGTATGTTCTGGGGTGAAATTTGCTGGACATGGGATTCCCAGCACACAGCCTGGGGTTGGTCACCACCACCGTTATCATGGGTGCCTACTGGCTAATACCCATGTCCTATGCCATCACACACCATACTTCCTTACAGAGTGATCAGCTCTGGCTGAACCGAATTTTCCCAGCCACGACATTTTTCTCTTCAAGCACCGCAAAAATGCAATTTCGCCCACAGTGGAAGGCCTATATTAATTCTATGCTTTTGAATTCCTGGCAACATCTGAAGAACAGCTGTGCCGTTATTAAAACGGAGACCTTTTCATAGGACTAAAACTCCAGACTTCATCTACGCAAAAGCATCTGTTCTAGCACACGGCTTTCACCCTTCCCACCTTGGTTTTCTTCTCGCCAAGAAATTAAATCCCGTTCCAAATCTAATTTTTTTTTTAAAGAAAGCTTTTATTTATAAGCAAAATATATCAAAGAGCTCTCTCTCTCTCTCTTTCTCTAAAAACAAACCTTGCCCTGAGAGGGAAACTTGTGCTTTGTACAAAAAGGGGTGGAAAAACATTTAATAGACATTTTTAAAAAAAAAAAAGTATATACATTTGTATAAAAAATTATTAATAAGAGTCCCTCGGGAGAAAAATAGTCAGCTGTTCTGTACACACAATTCAGCAGAGAGAAAGAAAAGATCTTTTTATTTTAGCATAGGAGCGCTTGAAGGCCAGGTACGAGGAGGGAGAAATCCCCTCAGCCTTTGTGGAAAGCGCCCAATTTCTCTAGTTCATCCTTTCCTTCCATCATCCAAAGGGAAGACGAATGCCAAACCCAAATGGAAAACAGTATTTCACACCTGAACGACACTCGCGGGAAATATGATTTGAAAAAGGCCTGTCTCTTTCCCAAAAACGAAAAAAAACACATTTTCTCCTTTCCCCAAACGGTCTGTGCAAATCGAGAGTCCCAGCTGAGGCTACTTTTGGCACCCACGCTGCAAAGCCGGACTTTTGCTAGACATGATGATGACAGACCCGTGCTGTAAAATGGTTCTAACCAGGGCTTTTTTTTGTAGCAGGAACTCCTTTACATATTAGGCCATACCCCAACTGGAGAGCCAGTTTGGTGTCGTGGTTAAGTGTGCAAACTCTTATCTGGGAGAACCGAGTTTGATTCCCCACTCCTCCACTTGCACCTGCTAGCATGGCCTTGGGTCAGCCATAGCTCTGGCAGAGGTTGTCCTTGAAAGGGCAGACTCTTATCTGGGAGAACTGGGTTTGATTCCCCACTCCTCCACTTGCAGCTGCTGGAATGGCCTTGGGTCAGCCATAGCTCTGGCAGAGGTTGTCCTTGAAAGGGCAGCTGCTGTAAGAGCTCTCTTAGCCCCACCCAACTCACAGGGTGTCTGTTGTGGGCAAGGAAGGTAAAAGAGATTGTGAGCCGCTCTGAGACTCTTCAGAGTGGAGGGCGGGATATAAATCCAATATATTCTTCTTCTTCTACTTCTCGTATGTAGCCAATCCTTCAAGAGCTTACAGGGCTCTTCTTACAGGGCCTACTGTAAGCTCTTGGACGATTGGCTACATCAGGGGTGTGTGGCCTATATGAACATATGAAGCTGCCTTATACTGAATCAGACCCTTGGTCCATCAAAGTCAGTATTGTCTTCTCAGACTGGCAGTGGCTCTCCAGGGTCTCAAGCTGAGGTTTTTCACACCTATTTGCCTGGACCCTTTTTTGGAGATGCCAGGGATTGAACCTGGGGCCTTCTGCTTCCCAAGCAGATGCTCTACCACTGAGCCACCGTCCCATCCCCTAATAAGCAAAGGAGTTCCTGCTACAAAAAAAGCTCTGTTTCTAACCCTGACGCTGGTTTAAGCTATTTTGTCATCCCTTCCTGTACCATTGCTAGCTAGGTCCAAACTGAGGTTAGGCGGCATCGCCCGCAGTACCCAGCATGTAGAAAGACAGGTCCAGGAGGGAATTACTAGACACATTCCATGCTAACGGAGGCTGGGCGCAAGAACCGAGCACGTTTTCTTATTGTGCCTAGCCGAGCAGCTGCTTGTGCCGCTGAATTGGGGAACCGGCCCTGTCTGACATACAGCAGAAAAAACCTAGAGCGGTGGGTAGGAGAGGGGTTACTCTTCCCCTCACAGCTTCTGTCCTCTGCATCCCATTCCTTCCAGGCAGACTCTGAGACTGGAAGCAGACCAAGGTGAGAGAAACATAGCCAGGGGTAAGTGGTTTCAGGGTCAAAAAACAGCAAAGGAAGGAAGGGACGTATCCCTCATCTTTATCCTGTTGCTCCTCACTGGCAGTGCTATCCTAAACAGAGTAAAAAGGTAACGGTAGTCCCCTGTGCGAGCACCGAGTCGCTACCGACCCATGGGGTGACGTCATATCATGATGTTTTCTTGGCAGACTTTTTTTTAAACGGGGTGGTTTGCCATTGCCTTCCCCAGTCATCTACACTTTCCCCCCAGCAAGCTGGGGACTCATTTTACCGACCTTGGAAGGATGGAAGGCTGAGTCAACCTTGAGCTGGCTACCTGAACCCAGCTTCTGCCAGGATCAAACTCAGGTCGTGAACAGAGCTTGGACAGCAGTACTGCAGCTTACCACTCTGTGCCACGAGGCTCTCTTTCTAAACCCATTGAAGTCCCTGGGCCATGAAGTATATAACTCTGCTTAGGATCACACTGCACATTGACCACTCCTTAGCCGCACCACAGAATTCAGATAATGCTGCTGTGAGGTCTAGCTAAGCCTTAAGACTACGGAACGAGTTGTTGCCACGTACGGCTTTCACATCTTCGGGGGTTCCACTGGGAAACGTGCAGCAGAGGCCACAATTTTAAGCATGGTTTTGTCCCATTCTGTTTGGACAGGCTGGTTGGTTTTTGCAGTGACCCAACCCTCCTCTCAGTGTACTTGCCAGAGAGAAAAGCCATAGGAATGCGTGTATCGTGAGCGTCTTTCGAGGGGTTATTCCCCACTCGGATAAGGCGATTCTCTCTTTGCAGCCAGAGTGACCCGTGCTGTGCAATCCAGCTTCTGGCTTAGATTCCCTTGCTGGGAAATCACCAGATGTGATAAGAGAGAACAAGGCATCCTGGTAACAATGGTTGGCGTGAGCTGTTCTCGCAGCATCCAGGTATACGCAACAATATCTGCAAGGCCCAAGATATGAATGTGCGGGTGAACTCGTAAGTGGCCAAGTTGCGAGAGGGCGGGGAAGCAGCGAGGCTCATGTTTCTAGATGAAAAGGGACTCTGCACATCTGATCTACAGAACCAAAAGGGCTCGTACTTCTGAAATAAAGTAGCGTTTCCCCCCTTCTTCTGAGGAGCTGTGATATTCCAGAGAAAGGGACTTTTGGCAATTGTTGGAGTGTGCAATAATGCAAAGAGTGGTTTTGCTACGGATCAAAAGGCACAAACACAGGCTGACCAGGATTCCCGCGCAAGCCCCATCGAAACGCTGGAATGTGATCTGCAAATACTGTATGGTTCGTGTCAGGAAGTCTGGTGTGGTCACAGATGGCTGGACCCGCTTTAGAGACCGGGGGACATCAGGCCGTGTCTAACCGAAGACAGGGGATGGGGAAAGGCTGATAAAAAGCCACTGCTCATATCAATGGCTGTACGACTGGTAGGGCTTCCTCAGTACTAGGACACAGTGATGAGGAAACCTGTCGAATTTCTGCCTTTGCTTTAGGGAGGGAGAAAGAGAGGATATTTCCAGCATTCGTTGAGCTAACTTTGCTACTTCTATTCTCCCATCTATGATACGTGCGGTAGAGCGGAGATGTCCAAACCGCTTGTGGCCCCGCTCCGAGACTCCCGCTTGGATATGGCTTCTGCGCCTTTCGGCATGCTGGCCTAAGGGCCAATGGGATTCCCAAGCTTCCGGGAGGCACAGCTAAGCTGTGGGGGCCACATAGCCTGCTGGCTGGTGAGTCTAATGACAAAAGAATCATTGTGGGACGAACACCATATGTGTTCTGTTCAGAAGGCAAAGGGTGGCTCCAGAAGCAATAGTTAAAGAAAGACGAGCACATCTGATCGTACGCATAGCATTTCCCCGTCACGACTATTCTAATCGCAGCCACCTCCCAAGACTAGGGGGTGGGAGGGAGGCGGCTGTGGGGAAGACCCGAGTTTCCCAGTACCTCCGTCGGCACAACCCTTAGCTGGCCTGGATATGCGCCAACTTCGGGTGGGTGGGTAGGTAAGGTTTTCCTGGCAGTGGAACAGCTGGCAGTGAAATAAGAAAGGGGTATAGAGAGCCTTGGGAAGAAAGGCCCGTATGGCTCTTGTTTGGCTGTGCCAAGAGCACCTGGTAGGATGGCCGGATTCTCACTGATCCCACTTCTGCGCTTTAACAGTAGCCAGAGATGCAGAAATGCAGTTGAGGAAGCCTGGCATCTCCGGGCCAGGCCGAACTGTGCTCTCTCCGCCGCTGTGTATCAAGATGCAGAAATGGGGCCAGCAAAGATACGGAAGGAAGGCCACCCTCGTTCTCTTTAGCTGGGTGGCGGCCAGCTAAAATCGAACCGCAGAGCAGAGGCTGCTGTGTTCCCTTTTAGTGTGGGGAGGGGGAAATGGGCAACCCAAGCTGGGTCAAGTTACCCATTGTGCCCTCCCGCTGGACCCTTTTAGACCGTAATCTGGGAAGGATTCTCCCTACATCTCCAATGTCTGGGTTCCAGAACCCCCATGGAGGGTATATCTGACTCAGGTTGGTGATGTGGGAAAGGACTGGCGAGGGGTGAGGGTAGAGAGGAAAGTATGCAAACAAACTCAGTGGTTTGAAGCCCACCCAAAAAAGGTGAGTGGTTCATCCAGGGGAGGAAACCCCCGATATCACCATAGAAGGCAAAACGGACCAGGCGACCTGGGGGTAGTGGTTCGTTCTGGGAAAGAGGGGGAATAAGTTTGGGGGGGGTATCCAACAAAACCCCTCCTCACAGAGGTGGGGTTTTCCAAACTGTACAGAAACTCTGCCAGTAGGGTTGCTTGTACCCTTCCTTCCCTCCAACTATGGGGTCCAATTCAAGCCCCTTCCTCTGTGGCAGCACAACTGGGGCTATCGGTTAGCAACCGGCTGCTCTCGTGCGGTGTGGGGCACATCACATAGCGACCCATCGCCTGGGGAAGGTGCACCTCGGCCACCGTTGTGGCGGGCTTGAGGGGCTGGTTGTGCTTTGTAAGGGGCTCCTCGGCGCCCAGGCCCCCGACGGCCCCCAGCTCCGCTTCCTCGGTAGCCACCCCGTCGTCCATGTTGACGTAGAGGATCTCTTCGGGGTCCTTGGCTGGCGGGAGGGACTTGAGGATCTTCTCCAGGGCTCTGTGCAGGACCTCGAAGCTGGGACGATCACGTGGGTTGAGGGCCCAACAGCTCATCATAAGTTCGTATCTGCATGGTGGGGGGAGTAAAAGTCAGGGGATATCGAGAGAAGTTACAGATGAGATCTTTCATACGAGTCTGAAATGCAGTCACCCTTGGCATGGGTGCAGGTGATCTGCAGTACAGAGGGATCCCTCCAAGAAGTTGCTGCTGCTGGATCCGTTGCAGACATGTGTGATCAGCAGCAAGGAGGCCCGGATCTCCTCAGAGTCACCCTTAACAATTATACGGGGTTGACTGATAAAAATCTCCTCATCCATGTCTCTGTCTAGATTTTGGGGTTCCAGATTACCAAATCTTGCTTTCAGCTCAGCACTGGTGTCATGGGAACCCACCATTCTTGTGTTTTGATTTGCCAACTTTGTTAAGAGCCAGTTTGGTGTAGTGGTTAAGTGTGCGGACTCTTATCTGGGAGAACTGGGTTTGATTCCCTACTCCTCCACCTGCAGCCACTGGAATGGCCTTGGGTCAGCCATAGCTCTGGCAGAGGTTGTCCTCGAAAGGGCAGCTTCTGGGAGAGCTCTCTCAGTCCCACCCACCTCACAGGGTGTCTGTTGTGGGGGGAGAAGATATAGGAGATTGTAAGCTGCTCTGAGTCTCTGATTCAGAAAGAAGGGCAGGGTATAAATCTACAGTCTTCTTCTTCTTCAGACTATAAAGGGTTTTGCTGCCACTTGAAGGTCCTTCCGTTTGTCTCTGTCTCGTTTTCTCCCCTCCACCTTGCTGAGGTGCATGGGTGCTTAGAAGGACTGACTAACTCTGAGCCCCCAAAAGGAATCTTCGTACCCTCATGCATTCATGTGATGTGTTTCATCAGGGACTGAAGGTACACATCAGAGTGGTCAAGGGGAGAAAAAGACTAGATCAACTGGAAAGAAACAAGGGCTGCAGGAAACCCAGTTCTGGAATTAATTGGAGGGGTTTGCTGTGCTGTGTCGGAAAGAAAGTGGACCATGTCAACAGAACAACAGCGGAACACAACAAGGAAACCCACATATCTCTCCAAATTAACAGCAAAACTGTTAGAGCAGCAAATTGCTCAAGAACTTGTCATTTTTGCCCCTGTTGATCCCTGGAATAGTTCTTATGGACCACTCTTGCAATGCATTGTGGGAATAACTCATAAGAACATAACAGCGTAAGAGAAGCCATGTTGGATCATGCCAATGGCCCGTCCAGTCCAACACTCTGTCACACAGTGGCCAAAAAAACCAAGTGCCATCAGGAGGTCCACCAGTGGGGCCAGGACACTAGAAGCCCTCCCACTGTGCACCAAGAATGCAGAGCGTCACTGCCCCAGACAGAGAGTTCCAACAATAAGCTGTGGCTAATAGCCACTGATGGACCTCTGCTCCAGATGTTTAATCCCCTCTTTAAGCTGTCTATGCTTGTAGCCGCCACCACCTCCTGTGGCAGTGAATCCCATGTGCTAATCACTCTTTGGGTGAAGAAGTACCTCCTTTTATCCGTTCTAACCCGACTCCCCAGCAATTTCATTGACTGTCCATGAGTTCTCGTATTGTGAGAAAGGGAGAAAAGTACTTCTTTCTCTGTTTTCTCTATCCCTTGCATAAACTTGTGATAGGGGCCCTTATTGAGGACTTTCAGAACCGGGGCTCGTTGTCAGAAGAAAAGAAGGTGCTTACAGGCCATCTAGGCAGTCGATTGGCTGTTTGAGGCGGTTGCCTTGGCGCAGGTAGTCGTAAATCTCACTGTTTTCCACACCGGGGTACGGTGTTTGACCTCGTGTCGCTATCTCCCACATGGTGACGCCAAACGACCACTGCAGGGAAGAACAGGGGTGGGGGGGTCTATCAGCTGTTAGCCACAGTTGAACAGAACCTCCATGTTCAGGGACAGTATACCCCTGAATATGAGATGCTGAGCCAAAACTAGGGGAAAGACAGGCAAAACGATTGGTCAAGCGTAAAACCAGAATCTGGCCCAGCGAGACAGAAGCCAGCCTCCCCATCGGCTCGTGAGGGAAGCAGGGCAGGAGGAATCAAAGGCGTCCCCGTCGCTTAGCTCACCACATCGCTCTTGATGGTGTAAACACGATCCGCCAGGCTCTCGATGGCGATCCACTTGACGGGCATCTTGGAGATACGGCCTTGCCGATAGTAGTCCCCATTGTAGATCTTTTTGGAGAGGCCGAAGTCGGCTACGCAGGCTGTCATGCTCTCGTTCAGCCTGTTGGAGGGGGGGGGCCAAGAAAGGCATGTGTGAATTTGATGAAAGCAAGCCAGTGTTAAGCTCCTGCGTCTGTTAGTCTCGCACCGCCCCTCGCCCTCCCTACGCCGACCACTCACATGCAGTTGCGGGCAGCCAGGTCACGATGGATGAAGTTCTTGCTGCTGAGATACTCCATCCCGCTAGCGATGTCCGTCATGAACTTGACCAACGTCTGCGTGGGCAGGTACTGGGGTGGGGAAACGGAACACAGCTGTTATCACGAGCAGGTGGGTCTGCTTTGGGTATTTCGGCCCTCCTCTCTCAAAATCACGCGCACACACCTCCCCCCCCCCCCCGGAGATGCCTGCTGAACTCCTATGCAAAGAACCCCTCCCGTAGCGTGTCTAAAGACTGTGATCTGTCCCCTCTAGTGGCCAGTCTGTGTATACCATCAATTAATATCCCATACCAGGTGTGGCCAAACTGTGGCTCAGGAGCCATATGTGGCTCTTTCATACATATTGTGTGGCTCTCGAAGCTCCCACCGCCCCATCAGCTGGCTTGGAGAAGACATTTCTCTCTTTAAATCACTTCTCCAAGCCAAGCCAGACGGCAGCTTGGAGAAGGCGTTTAAAGTTAAAGCTGCTTTCTTTCCACCTAAGAACATAAGAACATAAGAGAAGCCATGTTGGATCAGGCCAATGGCCCATCCAGTCCAACACTCTGTCACACAGTGGCAAAAAATGTTATACATACACACACACTGTGGCTAATAGCCACTGATGGACCTCTGCTCCATATTTTTATCTAAACCCCTCTTGAAGGTGGCTATGCTTGTGGCCGCCACCACCTCCTGTGGCAGTGAATTCCACATGTTAATCACCCTTTTGGTGAAGAAGTACTTCCTTTTATCCGTTTTAACCTGGCTGCTCAGCAATTTCATCGAATGCCCACGAGTTCTTGTATTGTGAGAAAGGGAGAAAAGTACTTCTTTCTCTACTTTCTCCATCCCATGCATTATCTTGTAAACCTCTATCATGTCACCCCGCAGTCGACGTTTCTCCAAGCTAAAGAGTCCCAAGCGTTTCAACCTTTCTTCATAGGGAAAGTGTTCCAGCCCTTTAATCATTTTAGTTGCCCTTTTCTGGACTTTCTCTAATGCTATAATATCCTTTTTGAGGTGCGGCGACCAGAACTGCACACAGTACTCCAAATGAGACCGCACCATCAATTTATACAGGGGCATTATGATACTGGCTGATTTGTTTTCAATTCCCTTCCTAATAATTCCCAGCATGGGAATTCCCACCTCTCTCTCTCTATCCTCCCTCCCCCATCCATTCGCCTTCCTTCCTTGCGGCTCTCAAACATCTGACGTTTGCGTCTTGCAGCTCTCGCCTGACATTTATTCTATGTGGCTCTTAACGCCACCCCTGCCCTATACCCTTCCAAAACGGTTCGGTATCAAATACAAAATTACAGAGAGCCCCAATAAATTCTATAAAATCACATTATAATGCAGCCACGAATGCCATCGTGGCAATGGGTTAGGATTTTTTTTTTTAAAGTCCGTTGTAGAAACCAGGCAAAAGCTTTCCAAAATTAAACTGCTTTCACCTGAAGCCAGGTAAAGAGGATGCTGGATAAATCCCCCTATGGACGGTATAAATCGATGGTGCGGTCTCATTTGGAGTACTGTGTGCAGTTCTGGTCGCCGCACCTCAAAAAGGATATTATAGCATTGGAGAAAGTTCAGAAAAGGGCAACTAGAATGATTAAAGGGCTGGAACACCTTCCTTATGAAGAAAGGTTGAAACGCTTAGGGCTCTTTAGCTTGGAGAAACGTCGACTGAGGGGTGACATGATAGAGGTTTACAAGATAATGCATGGGATGGAGAAAGTAGAGAAAGAAGTACTTTTCTCCCTTTCTCACAATACGAGAACTCGTGGGCATTCGATGAAATTGCTGAGCAGACAGGTTAAAACGGATAAAAGGAAGTACTTCTTCACCCAAAGGGTGATTAACATGTGGAATTCACTGCCACAGGAGGTGGTGGCGGCCACAAGCATGGCCACCTTCAAGAGGGGGTTAGATAAAAATATGGAGCAGAGGTCCATCAGTGGCTATTAGCCACAGTGTGTATGTGTGTGTATGTATATATATATATATATATATATTATATATATATATATATATATATATATATATATATATATATATATATATATATATATATATTTGGCCGCTGTGTGACACAGAGTGTTGGACTGGATGGGCCATTGGCCTGATCTAATACGGCTTCTCTTATGTTCTTATGTTCTTATGATGGTGAGTTCAATGACTGGAGGCCCACCACCAAGAAGGCAGGGGTGTCAAACTCATTTGTTAAGAGGGCCAGAGGCATAAATGAGACCTTGCAGGGCTGGGCCAGGCATGGCATAAAATGTAAGACCAGATTGTTGAGACACAAACTTGATTGACACAGACAAACGCAAAGACTTTTTTTTTTTAAGAAGCTTTAAATAAAACATGCTTAAAAGATTAGCACTCTTAGAATATTATAACGATCTCTGATTACTGAAGGAAGCAAGAGAGAGGGAGAGGAAGGTGAAGAAGCTATTGGATTTATATCCTGCCCTCCGCTCCGATTCTCAGAGTTGCTCACAATCGCCTTTATCTCCCTCCCCCCACAACAGACACCCTGCGAAGTGGGTGGGGCTGAGAGGACTCTCACAGCAGCTGCCCTTTCAAGGACAACCTCTGCCGGAGCTACGGCTGACCTAAGGCCATTCCAGCAGGTGCAAGTGGAGGAGTGGGGAATCAAACCTTGTGAGGTGGGTGGGGCTGAAAGAGCTCTCACAGCAGCTGCCCTTTCAAGGACAACCTCGGCCAGAGCTATGGCTGACCCAAGGCCATTCCAGCAGCTGCAGCTGGAGGAGTGGGGAATCAAACCCGGTTCTCCCAGATAAGAGTCTGCCCTTTCAAGGACCACCTCTGCCAGAGCTACGGCTGACCCAAGGCCATTCCAGCAGCTGCAAGTGGAGGAGTGGGGAATCAAACCCAGTTCTCCCAGATAAGAGTCTGCCCTTTCAAGGACAACCTCTGCCAGAGCTACGGCTGACCCAAGGCCATTCCAACAGGTGCAAGTGGAGGAGGGAGGAATCAAACCCGGTTCTCCCAGATAAGAGTCTGCCCTTTCAAGGACAACCTCTGCCAGAGCTACGGCTGACCCAAGGCCATTCCAGCAGCTGCAAGTGGAGGAGTGGGGAATCAAACCCGGTTCTCCCAGATAAGAGTCTGCCCTTTCAAGGCCAACCTCTGCCAGAGCTACGGCTGACCCAAGGCCATTCCAGCAGCTGCAAGTGGAGGAGTGGGGAATCAGGTTCTCCCAGCCAAGAAGAACCCTGTAAGATCCAGGAGGATCGGCTACTTCAGCGAGGCGTGGCCTAATATGCAGAGAAGCCCTTTCAAGGACAACTCCTACAAGAGCTCTGGCTGACCCAAGGCCATTCCAGCAGCTGCAAGTGGAGGAGGGGGGAATCAAACCTGGTTCTCCCAGATAAGAGTCTGCCCTTTCAAGGACAACCTCTGCCAGAGCTATGGCTGACCCGAGGCCATTCCAGCAGCTGCAAGTGGAGGAGTAGGGAATCAAACCTGGTTCTCCCAGATAAGAGTCTGCCCTTTCAAGGACAACCTCTGCCAGAGCTATGGCTGACCCGAGGCCATTCCAGCAGCTGCAAGTGGAGGAGTGGGGAATCAAACCTGGTTCTCCCAGATAAGAGTCTGCCCTTTCAAGGACAACCTCTGCCAGAGCTATGGCTGACCCAAGGCCATTCCAGCAGGTGCAAGCGGAGGAGTGGGGAATCAAACCTGGTTCTCCCAGATAAGAATCCACAACTTAACCACTACACCAAACTGGAGAAGGAAGCAAATTTGCTCGCGGGCCTGAGAGGAGCCCTCCAGGGGCCTGATTTGGCCCCCAGGCTGCACGTTTGACACCTGTGTTAGAGACCTGTCTTCCCACTAGAACCCTGCATTTCATGAGGCTACTAACTGCAGATGTTGGGCTTTTGCCCTGAAGCACCTTCCTTTCTTCCTGCCACCCCTTATTTTCTTGGTCCTGATGAAGAATTCTGGGAAATTCAAAACCCTGCTAAGACATTTTGAGTGGTCTTAATTTTTAAAAAATCAGAGAGCTGCTCTGGATATGCGATGGGGCCGGATGACATACCAGTGGGGTCTCCCCGAGCCGGGAGTACAACAGGAAGCTGTGGAGGTCTCCGTGTTTCATGAAGGGCAAAATGACCACCGGGGAGGGGTATCCTTCGCTTTCTGTGTTCTGTAAACAGACTCCTGGGGTCAAAATAAGCAAGGATAGCGATTGTAAGGGTTTAAAAGTCCCATGATGAATTTATTGTACATATTAGCCAGGGGTGGAATCCTGGCAGGAGCTCCTTTGCATATTAGGCCACGCCCCCCTGAGGCAGCCAATCCTCCAAGAGCTTACAAAAAAGAGCCTTGCAAGCCCTTAGAGGACTGGCTGCATCAAGGAGTTGTGGCCCAATACGCAAAGGAGCTCCTGCTGGAATTCCACCCCTGCATATTACAATGGAACAGTCTGCTTCCCCCTTCTGATAATTGTGCATGTTGGATTAGTCACATCCCCTGATGTAGCCAATCCTCCTGGAGCTTACAACAGGCCCTGTACTAAGAGTCCTGTAAGCTCGTAGAGGACTGCTACATCAGAGGGGTGTGGTCTAATGTGCAAAGGAATTCCTGCTACAAAAAAGCCCCGCCCACAGGCACCATGTTGGGAACCCCTGCATTGGAGAAAAGGGGCTGGGAAAGACCCTCTGGGGGTCCTTCCCCGAAGCCCAGGACTGGAAGCCTTATTAAGAGTCCAAACTGTGGCTCGGGGGCCATACTGTGGCTTGGGAGCCATATGTGGCTCTTTCACACACCTTGAGGGGTTCTCGAAGCCCCCATTGTCTTGCTGGCTGGCTTGGAGAAGGGATTTAAAGTAAATCCAAGCCAAGCCAGCTGGTGGCTTGGAGAAGGCATTTAAAGTGAAAGCTTCTTTCTTTCCACTTCTCTCTCCCCCTATATTTTCCTTCCTTCCTTCCAATCCTTCCCCTTCCAGTCCTTCCTTCCTTCCTTCCTTCCTTCCTTCCTTCCTTCCTTCCTTCCTTCCTTCCTTCCTTCCTTCCTTCCTTCCTTCCTTCCTTCCTTCCTTCCTTCCTTCCTTATCTTGCGGCTCTCAAACATCTGATGTTCATATCTTGAGGCTCTCAAACATCTGACATTTATTCTATGTGGCTCTTACGTTAAGCAAATTTGGCTACTCCTGGTTCAAACTCTTGTCCGGGAAGGAGTGGTTGAGCCTTGCTGGTGTGTGACGCTATCCCTCCCCAAAGTCCTCCATGGATAAAGCGTGGGGGGGGGGAGAAATCAGGAGGGAGCCTTTCTCTTCGCCCAGCAGCTGACCCCCGAGTCCCCTCTTGCCCTCTACTTTACCCAGGGCTTCCCAAGGAAAACTGCCTTGGGGCCCTTGGAGCTGTTGACATCTCCTTTCTGCAACGCCTTGTAGCTGGAATGTTATTTCCCACACACACACACACACACACCCTCTTTCTTTCCTTAATATGAACCAAAGAAGGACGCAGGCAGACTCAGGGAGGGAGGCTATAAAACAGGCCTTCCAAGGCACAGAAAAAGACTTCTGGGTCGGCCAGAGCCGCCCACCCGCTCCCTCCGCCCCCGCATGCTCCCAGCCTCCGTGCCAACATCTGTTTCCCCAAGTTCTCCCTCCTCCCTGTCGCTTTTGGGCCTGTTCTCCGGGGACTGTCCTGCCTCCACCCTCCTTCCCTTCCATCCTCTCTTCCATTTCCCATGCTGCTGGCTTGCAAGAATCTGCAGCGGAGTAAGCCTGGGCTGGCATCAGGGCAAACCATCTTGTCCTGGAAGATCCAGGGGCATGGACCAGACCAGATTGTCCAAGTCACCCTCCTCGGCCCGCTTCCTCCACGATCCCATCAATAAAATCATGAGATAAAGCTTAGCGATAGGCAAGGCTTTTTTCTTTCTTTTTTTTTTGCAGCAGGTACTCCTTGGCATACTAGGCCACACCCCCTGATGCAGCCAATCCCCCAAGAGTTTACAGGACTCTTCGTATAGGGCCTACTGTAAGCTCTTGGAGGATTGGCTACAGCGGGGCGTGTGGCCTAATATGTAAAGGAGGTCCTGCTAGAATTCCTTACAGGGCTTTTCGTACAGGGCCTACTGTAAGCTCTTGGAGGATTGGCTACAGCGGGGCGTGTGGCCTAATATGCAAATGCGGGGCTTTTTAGTTGCAGGAACTCCTTGGCCTATTAGGCCACACCCCCTGATGTAGCCAATCCCCCAAGAGCTTACAGGGCTGTTCTTACAGGGCCTTCTGTAAGCTCCAGGAGGATTGGCTACATCAGGGGTGTGTGGCCTAATATGCAAAGGAGGTCCTGCTAGAATTCCTTACAGGGCTCTTCTCACAGGGCCTGCTGTAAGCTCCAGGAGGATTGGCTACATCAGGGGTGTGTGGCCTAATATGCAAAGGAGGTCCTGCTAGAATTCCTTACAGGGCTCTTTGTACAGGGCCTTCTGTAAGCTCCAGGAGGATTGGCTACATCAGGGGTGTGTGGCCTAATAGGCAAAGGCAAGGGGTTTTTTTGTAGCAGGAACTCTTTTGCATATTAGGCCACACCCTTCTTATGCAGCCAATCCTCCAAGAACTTACAGGGCTCTTCTTACAGGGGTGTGTGGCTCAATATGCAGGAGTTCCTGCTACAAAAAAAGCCCTACAATAGGCAAGGTTGACAACTCCAGTTGGGAAATTCCTGGAAATGTGGGGGTAGGCTATAACACCATAGAGTCCACCCTCCAAAGTAGCCCTTCTCTCCTGAGGAACTGATCTCTGGAGACCAGTTGTAATTCTGGGTGATCTCCAGCCCCCCGCCCCGGAGGTTGGGACTCTAGCAATAGGACAAGGGAGAAGTGACCTGGGAGGGGAATGCAGGCATCACAACCCCTCCCCCTGCCACGCCCCAAGTGCCCACTCGGCATTAACCCTTCATACGCCAGGGCTAAAAGCATCTCCCACGTTGCCCCTCCCTCACCGATCAGCTTCATGACGTTGGGGTGGTCGAAGTCCTTCATACAGACCGCCTCACTGAGGAAGTCCTCCATCTCGCTGCGGGTGCAGATGGCAACTGTGGGGAGAAAGAGGGGGCAGGGGCGTGAGCGCTGGGAGAGCCATGCCCCTTTCGCAGCACCTGGGCACAGAATGCGTGCAAGGATGAGGAGAGCAGAGAGACCATGTGTTCCGGAGCTCCTTTGCACATCTGGAAGTGGCTTTCGGGTTGAACATCTAGGAAGATGGAACTCTTTCTGTAGGACAGGGCAGGGGTAGGGTTGCCGGGTGCCCCCTAGCTTCTGGCTGGGGAAGGGGGGTTAGGAGCAGTGTTCCCTCCAAGCTGAGTTAGCGTGAGCTAGCTCACAGATTTTTAGCTTCCAGCTCACCCATTTTTGTTCTAGCTCAGGAAGGATGACCCCCAGAGCACACTAATTGATGCAGCAGCTCATAACTTGAATGCCAGGAGCTCACAATTTTAATACCAGTAGCTCACAGAGTAGAACTGAGAGCCAGTTTGGTGTAGTGGTTAAGTGCACAGACTCTTATCTAGGAGAATCGGGTTCGATTCCCCACTCCTCCACTTGCACCTGCTGGAATGGCCTTGGGTCAGCCATAGCTCTGGCAGAGGTTGTCCTTGAAAGGGCAGCTGCTGTGAGAGCCCTCTCAGCCCCACCCAGTTCACAGGGTGTCTGTTGTGGGGGAGGAAGATAAAGGAGATTGTAGGCCACTCTGAGACTCTGAGTGGAGGGCGGGGTATAAATCCAATCTCGTCATCGTCGTTGTCGTCAACTTTTGCTCGCAAGACTCTGCAGCTTACAGGGAACATTGCCCCAGAGCGCAATAATTTACGCAGTGACTCACAACTTCAATACCAGCAGCTCACAAAGTAGAATTTTTTGCTCATAAGACCCCTCCGCTTAGAGGGAGCATTGGTTAGGATTGCTAAATCCAGATTGGGAAACTCCTGAAGATTTGAGAGTGGAGCCTGGGGAGGGCAGGGACCTCAGTGGGGTACGATGCCGCAGAGTCCCCCCTCCAAAGCACCCACTTTCTCCAAGGGAGCTGATCTCCGCTGTCTGGAGATGAGCTGGAATTCCAGAGGACCTGGAGGCTGGTGTCCCTCTTCTAAAGACATAGCGCTCCCAAGCCCCCAGGCCAGGGGCGGGTTCTCCTGCCTGGGAGGTTCCCAATCCACCTGCCCAGAAGAGGCCGGCCGGGGGAATCTCCCCCGACATTGCCGGTGCAATGATGCCGCCTGCAAGTGACACCGTAGCGCCAGCGACATTGCACGCTGGCCGCTCTAGGCGTTTCGGGGAACACTCTATGGCAGGGGTGGCCAACGGTAGCTCTCCAGATGTTTTTGCCTACAACTCCCATCAGCCCCAGCCGGCATGGCCAATGGCTGGGGCTGATGGGAGTTGTAGGCAGAAAACATCTGGAGAGCTACCGTTGACCACCCCCGCTCTACGGTTTTCCCAGACACTCTAGCAATTTGGGAGGGAAAGCTCTATGGCACAATAGGTCCCATAGAGTTTCCCCCTCCCCAAATGCTAAAGTGTCCAGGAAAACCATAGCGTTTCCCCGGGAACGCCTAGAGCAGCTGGCGCGCAACGTCGCCGGCGCTGCGGCGTCACTTGCGGGTGACATCATTGCACCGCACACGCAAAGCCAGAGTCCCCCGCCAGAAGCTGCAAGGGATTTGGCAACCCTATAAAGACAGATGTGGGCGAGGTAGTTGTATGGTTGCGCTGCCTTGAGAAAACACAGATGGGTGTGCCCCTGCAGCGATGGCATCTGCTAAACAAACATCAGGACGCCAAACTACGGGTGTTTTTACACTGACAGTTTGTGACTCTCTGTCACCGCACTGGAAACTCACCTTTTACATTAGCCAACGTTCTCACAACTGTTTTGCATCGTTGCTGCCCGAAGCATCTACATTTGTTTTGGTGAGATGGGTTCTGGCGCTGCCGCTACAACGTTTCTCTCAAAACTAGTTTTGATCCGGTCGTTTCTCTACAGGCGTTTCAAACTCGTATTGTAGAAGTTTTCATGCGTCTTAAAAGACTCCTCCAAAAGCCACAAGGTGCAGTAATTTGCACGAGAACTGCCAGCACTTGAATTTTTTACATCTCATTGCCTGCCTCATCTTGTAATTTAAATTTGTATTGTTTTTGCAGCGTTGACACGATTCCCAAGCAATCGTATACATTTAGCTAAGCACTGGTATTCCGGCTGCCTTCTGATCTGCCCCCCCCCCCTGCAAATTGAAACGCTTTCAGCAGGCAATATAGAGCTTTGGCTATGCAAAAGGAGCAGAGTAAATTCAGAAATGTAAAAGGGAAATAATTCAAGTGGAACGGTGGCAGGCGATTTGAAGACTCTAAAACTCTGGATCAAACTGAATGTAAAAACACCCAACATGTCTCAATGACGTGTATGAAGAGGGAGGAGTTCCAGTAAGTAAGTAAGAAGCAGGGGGGATGAGGACTGGAGGAAGAATCGGGGCCCTTCTCCTGCTCCGACTTACTCTTCATGGTCTTCACAGCGACCTTCAGGACGGCGCCATCTTGGCTGAGCTGCCCCTCCATGACAGAGCCAAATTCTCCTGCAGAGCCAAAAAGAGAGAAGAAATGTCTGTGAAAAGGATGAGAAAGGCAGCTAATAATAATAATAATAATAACTTTTAATTTCTATCCCGCCCTCCCCGCCAAAGCAGGCTCAGGGCGGCTTACAACATAAAATACATTATACATCAGATTACATGAATTGCAAATAAAATACAAGTTAAGACAAATTACAAGTTAAAATTTACAAATTACAATGGTGCTAAAACATTCGATCTTCAATAATTCCATAAAATTCAGTAACCAAGAGCAATTTTTTAGAGGCATTTCCTAGTTTATCATTGGTTGAAGGCTAGTTTATAGAGGTGGGTCTTACAGGCCCTGCGAAATTGTTCCAAACTCCGCAGGGCCCGCACCTCTTCCGGGAGTTGATTCCACAGCAGTGGAGCAGCAATAGAGAAGGCCCTATCTCGGGTGGCCTTCAATCTGGCCTCCCTTGGCCCAGGGACGGTCAGCTGGTTTTTTCCAGCTGACCGCAATGCTCTTTGGGGCTCATACAATCGGTCTGCAGCACTGCTGAATGGAATTATTTCTCATTTTGCTTCATTCATTCAAACCCTGCTTTTCTCCCAGTGTGGGACTCAAAGGGGCTGACATCAGTCTCCCATCCTCCGTCTTAGCCTCACAACAACCCTGCGAGTTAGCTCAAGCTGAGTGGGTGTGACCGGACTGAGGTCACCCAGCAAGCTCGCAAAGCAGAGTAAGGATTCGAACTTGGGTCTTCCAGATTCTAGTCCAACACTCTAACCATTACACCAGGGGTGGCCAAACTGTGGTTCGGGAGCCACATGTGGCTCTTTCGCACATATTGTGTGGCTCTCGAAGCCCCCACTGCCCCATCAGCCAGCTTGAAGGCATTTTTCTCTTTAAATCACTTCTCCAGACCAATCCAGCCAGCAGCTCAGAGAATGCGTTGAAAGTTGCTTTCTTTCAACCTCTCTCTTCCTCATCTATTTGCTCTCCTCCCTTCTCTCAAGCATCAGATGTCTTGTGTCTCTCTATTTATTGAACACATGAACACATTAAGCTGCCTTCTACTGAATCAGACCCTTGGTCCATCACAGTCAGTATTGTCTACTCAGACTGGCAGCGGCTCTCCAGGGTCTCAAGCTGAAGTTTTTCATGCCTACTTGCCTGGATCCTTTTTAGTTGGAGATGCTGGGGATTGAACCTGGGACCTTCTGCTTACCAAGCAGATGCTCTACTACTGAGCCACCGTCCTTCCCCAATATATTTTATGTGGCTCTTATGTTAAGCAAGTTTGGCCACCCCTGCACCACACCATATTTCAGAAGATGATACAAGAGACAAACAACACTTTTTAAAGAATTACAGGCAATCTCCAGCCTACAGAGCTCATCTCCCCTGGATAAAATAGGTGTTTTGGAGCAGTATTGTCAAACATACGGCCCAAAGGACGGAACTGGCCCACTAACAACCAGTTATTACCTCATTGCCAGATGACAGAGGTTGGGCATTATGTCCCCGGGCTAATGTGTAACAGGTGCTGGAAGTGGGAGGGGGGGTATCAGGTAGATACTTTGAGGAAACACTGTGAGAGTGTTCATCTTTTCAGCATGTTTGTATTTTGAGTTAAAATAATACCGTTGCTTGGATTAGCCTGGCTGATAACAGATGGCCGCTTTGGGGGTGCTTGAAGCTGCCCCGAATACAGTTGGCCGGAAATACAGCACCCCGGATGAGGCTTCCGGACGGCACTTGCAGAAAAGGGCAGGCCGTGGGTGCCAGGGGAGCATCTGGAATGCTCACGTGTCCCGTTCGCGGCTCCTCAGGCGCTCTTCAGGCCCTTGCGAGCCTTCCAAACGACCGGAAGTCACTTCGGAGGTGTCCTAGCGAAAAGGCCCCACTTTTGCCATGGTGCCTTTTTGAGGTGGGTGGAGCCGCCTCAAGGACGGGGTGAGTACGGGATCAGGATGCCCACCAGATGTTTGTGCGTGGAGGGTTTTTTGAGGTCGCCTCCTGAGGCGTCTCTGGGTCGGCCCAAAGTGCAAGTCTGTTAGCAGCCCCTGTGTCCTTTACAAAGCTGATATCTCGTACCTGGCAGTCAATTTTATGGCACAGGTGGCCTGACCCAACAAAGTGACATTTATGTCAGACACATCCAGGGCTTCTTTTTGTAGAAAAAAAAAAAGCCAGCAGGAACTAATTTACATATTGGGCCATGCCCCTGACCACACCATTGTTACGCGCAGGGCTTTTTTGTAGGAAAAAGCCCAGCAGGAACTCATT
This sequence comes from Heteronotia binoei, assembly GCF_032191835.1. Taxonomy (NCBI): domain Eukaryota; kingdom Metazoa; phylum Chordata; class Lepidosauria; order Squamata; family Gekkonidae; genus Heteronotia; species Heteronotia binoei. Next base: position 47,651,439 of record NC_083239.1, on the reverse strand, counting down.
TGCATATTAGGCCACATACCCCTGATAGTGCCATTGTTCTGCGCGGGACTTTTTTTGTGAGAGAAGTCCAGCAGAAACTAATTTGCGCACTAGACCACACCCCCTGATAGCGCCATTGTTTTGTGCGGGGCTTTTTTGTGGGGAAAAGCCCAGCAGGAACTCATTTGCATATTAGGCCACACCCCTGTCACCAAGCCAGCCAGAACTGTGTTCCTGCTCAAAAAAAGCCCCAAATCCTAACAGATGAATTCAACACCTCTGCTCTGGGGGGTGGACTACGGGGCACTGTCCCCCTCTGAGGTCCCCTATCATCCCCAAGCTGCAGCTCCAAATCTCCAGGATTCTCCCTGTCTGGAGCTGGCAACCCTACCTCCACATCCCCCACTGGTGGCTAGGAGAGACCTAGCTGCTCCATCTCAATATATGCTGCTGCTGAGGTCTGGGAGCAAGCCGGAGCCCTTCGACGCACGACCCGTGCCCTCCATGTGCCTGGGGTTGCCACCCTCCAGGTGGGGCTTGGAGATCACCTGCTTTTACTACTGATCTCCAGCTGGCAGAGATCAGCTGCCCTGGAGAAAATGGCTGCTTGGAAGAGTGGACTTTATGGCAGTGTGCCATGTGGAGGCCCCTCCCCAAACCCTGCCCTCTTCCAGCTCCACCCCCAAAGTCTCTGGGTATTTTCCAACACAGACCTGGCAAGCCTTCATGTGCCATTCCAGGCAGCTGCTTAACTAAAGAACCAACCTCCCTCAGTCATGGGTGGGCTGAGTGGTCTACTCAGCAGAGAGGGGGCCTCTGCACACGCCCAGAGGCTCCCTTGCTTTTCAGGACCGCACCCTGGCCTCGTGAACAGATTCTGGGCTTCACAACCTGGTTCTGATTGAGCCGCTCTCTTCCCCCTCCTTCTCCTTTGCAAACCTGCTCCACCATGCCGTAAATTTGGGAGGACGGGCCAAGTCACACGGGCCTGACTCTTAGGCCTTGGCCGGTCCTTCGCATGCCCCCAGATTTGAGTCGGCAGAAGCAACGGCCGCCGGCAAACTGAGTCAGACACGGAAAGTCTGATTCCGTCCGGAAAATGTTAGCGGTCGTCTTGGCTCTGGAAGCGCTCCCGTCGCGTGCCGAAGCCTTTACAAGACTCATGTTCTTCAGCCCCGGGAGGGGAGGGGGAAATGGATTCCCCACCTGTCTGCGTTTCCTCTCCAAGCAGATGCCTTGGCAAAACCCACGTGACCCCCCATGTGTGGCTGGAGGGGGGGGGGTGTATTGGGGACCTCCTGTGGGATTTTTCACTGGAGGGGTCAGGCTCCTTTTCTGGCTTCCGTCCCACACAATGAAGAAGAGCTTAGGATTGCCAACCTGCATAGGGTTGCCAAGTCTGACTCAAGAAATATCTGGGGACTTTGGGGGTGGAGCCAGGAGACTCTGGGGGTGAAGCCAGGAGCAAGGGTGTGGCAAGCCCAATAAACTTCGAAGGGAGTTCTGGCCATCACATTTAAGGGGACCACGTGCTCCTTTTAAATGCCTTCCCTCTGTTTAGAATAATGAAGGATAGGAGTACCTTCTTTTGGGGCTCATGGAATCGGACCCCCGGGTCTAATCTTTATTAAACTTGGAGGGTGTTTTGAGGAGAGGCACTGGATGTTGTGCTGAAAATTTGGTTCCTCTACCTCAAAAACAGCCCCCCCCCCCCCGAACCCCAGATACCCACAGATCGATTCTCCATTATACTCTATGGAAATCGGTCTCCATAGGGAATAATAGAGTGCCCAGCAGACATTTCCACCCCCCACACACTTTCTGTTGACCCTGAAGCAGGGGGAGGGCCTCCAAATGTGGGGGATCCCCTGCCCTCACCAGGGGATTGGCAACCCTACCTCCCTTCCCTAAATTCCTCCGCCTTGAAATCTCCAGGAACTTCCTAATTCCTCAGTGAGGAGTTTGGACTCACAGATCTCTTGTGTTTACTTATGGAATTCCTCGGATGCTTCCTCCTCTGAAGGCCAGCTTCCATGAAAAATTAACCGGCTGACAGACCCTTTGCTGTTCTGTGGCATTTGTCATATGTAGGGGGAATTATGTCCTGCTTTTGGGGAAACTCCCATGTCTGTTCACTTGGTGAATTCTACTTCCCTTTAAAGGCCCGGGTTCAAATCCGCGTTGTCCCCCACTCCCTCCGTGCAAAAAGGGTTGCCAAGTCCGACTTAAGAAATATTTAGGGACTTTGGGGGTGGTGCCAGGAGACACTGACGGTGGAGCCAGAAGCAAGGGTGTGGCAAGCACAATTGAACTCAAAATCTCCAAAGAGAGTTCTGGCCACCATGTTTAAAGGGAGCACACTTCTTTTAAATGCCTTCCTTCCGTTTGTAATAATGAAGGGCAGGGACACCTTCTTTTGAGGTGCATAGGATTGGTCAGATGCTAAAGCGGAAGCTCAAATACTTTGGCCGCCCAATGAGAAGGGAGCAGTCACTGGAGAAGACCCTGATGCTGGGAAAAGACAGAAGGCAAAAGAAGAAGGGGATGGCAAAAAATGAAATGGCTGGACAACGTTACTGATGTAACAAACACGAATTTGAGTAGACTTTGGAGGATGGTAGAAGACCGAAGGGCCTGGCGTGACTTTGTCCATGGGGTCGCAAAGAGTCGGACTCAACTGTGTGACTGAACAACAAAAGAATTGGACCCCCCAGTCCAATCTTTTTGAAATGTGTGTGTGTGGGGGGGGGTATTTTGAGGAGCGTCACTAGATGCTATGCTGAAAATTTGGTGCCTCTACCTCAAAAAACAGGGGGGACCCAGAGCCTCAGATACCCACAGATCAATTCTCCATTATACCCTATGCGAATTGGTCTCCATAGGGAATAATGGAGTGTCCGGCAGACATTCCCCCCCCTCCCTGATTTCTGATGACCCTGAAGCAGGAGAGGGCCTCCAAACGGGGGGATCCCCTGCCCCCACCCGGGGATTGGCAGCCCTACATGCAAATCAGGCTATTGCTTGCTTGCATTGAGCCAGTCATTTCTCAGGTGCTAACAGAGAAAGGTTGCCAGACGCTACCTAGATATCTCCGGCTAGTACAACTGATCTCCAGATAGCCAAGATTAGTTCCCCTGGAGAAAATATGGGGCTTCTTTCTGAGCAGGGGCGCAGTTCCGGCTGGCTTGGTGTCAGGGGTGTGGCCTAGTATGCAAATGAGTTCCTGCTGCACTTTTCCTACCAAAAAGCCTTGCGTGGAAAAATGCTGGTCGGGGTGTGTGGCCTAATATGCAAATAAATCCCTGTTGGGCTGAAAGAATGCAATACAAGACTATGGGTCACAGTGGATACAAAATCAACGATAGAAAACGACCACAATGTGCCAAGAAATTCAATAAATAACATGCACACGAAAGCTTACGTTCTGATAAAACTGTTGGTCTTAAAGGTGCTATTGACTCCTATTTTGTTCTACTACTTCAGACCAACACGGCTGTCTATTTGAATAAATAACAATGATTATAATCAACGTGTTTCCCACCTGGAGGCTACATAAGTACAGTATTTTGTATAAATACATTATTTCAACTATTGTTTAGCAAAAACGTAATTACTTTTGTACTTGAATTGTTGGCACTTCGTTCTAGAATTTCAGATAGATGATAGAGAGAGAAAGAGAGATGATAGATGATTGATAGATAGATGATAGATAGATAGATGATGATGATGATGATGATGAAGAAGATGATAGATAGATAGATAGATAGATAGATAGATAGATAGATAGATAGATAGATAGATAGATAGATAGATAGATAGATAGATAGATAATCATTGTGATTAATGATGATAGATAGATAGATAGATAGATAGATAGATAGATAGATAGATAGATAGATAGATAGATAGATAGATAACCATTGTGATTTATTGAATTTCTTGGCATGGTATGAAGATGAAGAAGATGAAGATGTTGGATTTATATCCCGCCCTCCACTCCGAAGAGTCTCAGAGCGGCTCACAATCTCCTTTACCTTCCTCCCCCACAACAGACACCCTGTGAGGTGGGTGGGGCTGGAGAGGGCTCTCACAGCAGCTGCCCTTTCAAGGACAACCTCTGCCAGAGCTATGGCTGACCCAAGGCCATGCTAGCAGGTGCAAGTGGAGGAGTGGGGAATCAAACCCGGTTCTCCCAGATAAGAGTCCTCACACTTAACCACTACACCAAACTGGCTACACCAAACAACTGGTAGGGTTGTTTTCCCCTGTAGGAAATGGCTGCTTTGAAGGGGGTCAATGCTATGGCATTATCCCCTGCTGAGGCTTCTCCCCTCCCCAAGCCCCACCCTCCCCAGGCTCCACCCCCCAAATCTCCAGGTATTTCCTAATCCGGATCTGGCAATTCTGCTTGCCATGGGGGTCGGGGTGGGAGGTTCAGCTCAGAGGCCTAGAAGGTTTTGGGAGTACCGTGCTTAGAAAGACAAGGTACCTTGAACTGGCCCCACGTATCTGGGACACGGAGATCCAGATTTCCAAAGCGGGGTAGCAGAGGGAATCAGAGAGTGACGCCTGAGTTGTGCCAGGGCCCACCTCTGAATTTAGGAATAAATCCCAAAGCTCAAGTTTGCTGGAGAAAAGTTGAAACTTTTGGCTGCCCGGAGAGTCTTGTGATTTTCCTCCCACATCACAAATTTTGGCTGTCACCTCTTTCTCTCCTGTTCCTCTGTTTTGTTCTAACGTTTAAATAACATTTTCCTCTGGATCCCTCGATGTTTTGGGACTCTCTGTCTTGCAACGGATCGTATCTCTTTCATTTATTATCAACAGACTTTAATTTATATATATATATATATAACTTTTTAAAAAATCTTTTTTACAGAAAAACTGGAAGGCGTGGAGCAGATCCCCTAATCCAGAGGTTTTCAAAAATACGTTCTGTCAAAGCAAAGCAGAGATTCCTTGATGAGAAGAACAGCTGGAAACGTCGCATGCACTTCAGGCTTCACCCTGAGTGAACTGGGTGCTTCTGAATGTGGGTTCCGAGTTCCCTACAACGTTCAGGCAAACAGAAGTTCCTCAGAAGACACATCAATGTAAAAAAGAGTTCTACTGAGGATTTAGGGTTGCCAGTGGTTGCCAGTCCCAGGTGGAGGCAGAAGATCCCCCGGTTTGGAGGCCCTCTCCCGCTTCAGGGTCATCAGAAAGCGGGGTGGGGGAAGGAAACGTCTGCTGGACACTCCATTATTCCCTATGGAGACTGATTCCCAGAGGGTATAATGGAGAATTGATCTATGGGTATCTGTGGCTCGGGGGGGGGGCTGTTTTTTTGAGGTAGAAGCACCAAGTTTTCAGCATGTCCTCTAGGGTCTGTCCTAACCTCCCCCCACAAGTTTGAAAAAGTTTGGACCAGGGGGTCCAATTCTATGAGCCCCAAAAGAACGTGCCCCTATCCTTCATTATTTCCAAAAGGAGGGAAGGCATTTAAAAGGTGTGTGGTCCCTTTAAATGTGATGACCAGAAACTCCCTTTGGAGTTCAATTCTGCTTGCTGCAACTTTGCTCCTGGCTCCACCCCCAAAGTCCCTAGATATTTCTTGACTTGGACTTGGCCACCCTACAGGATACGAAATTTGAAATACAAACCCAGCCCCCTGCCCTGAGTTAACCAAAGGGTTTAACATAAAAGTTAGCGACTCAAAACAGGGGTTCCCAATGTGATGCCCTGTGGGTGCCTGCTGACATCTTTTCTGGGTCCTACCAAGTGCTTTTAGCAAAGTGGGGGGTGGGGTAGGTGGGACTGCTTCGCAGCAGGACTTCTGACCGGCTCTGCAGATTGAAAAGCAGTCTGCTAAACAGAGCTTCTGCTGGAAAATGTTATTAAGCAGGCCTTTTTTTGCAGAAAAAGCCCGCAGGAGCTTATTTGCATATTAGGCCACACACCACTCCCCGATGTCACTAGTGTTTCACACAGGGCTTTTTTTGGTAGGAAAAGCCCAGCAGGAACTCGTTTGTGTATTAGGCCCACACCCCCTGGCAGCGCCATTGTTTCACACAGGGCTTTTTTTTTTGTAGAAAAAGCCCAGCAGGAACTCAATTCCATATTAGGCCCACACCCCCTGATGTCACTATTGTTTCACACGGGGCTTTTGGGGGGTAGAAAAAGCCCAGCAGGGACTCATTTGTATATCAGGCCACACCCCTGATGCCAAGTCAACCGGAATTGCGTTCCTGTGCATTCCTGCTCAAAAAAAGCCCTACTCTTAAAAGTTATCGATAACCTTGTATCCCTGACATTTTGTGGCTGGCTCCGCCCCTTCCGGCAGCCATTTGTGATGGCGCCCGCGCTAGCTCTGTGTCAGAATATCCAGCAAATCCTGGCCTGTAGAGAGGGCATGCCTGGCCCTCTGATCACCAGTCAAGAGGTGAAAGAGATGGGAATTGAACTTGTTTTAGGGTTGCCAGCTCTGGGCTGGAAGATTTTGGGTGTGAGCCTGGGAGAGGGGGTTTGTGGAGGAGACGGGCTTCTGTAGGGTATCACGCCATACAGCCCACCCTCTAAAGCAGCCATTTTCTCAAGGAGAAATGATCTCTGTTGTCGGAGACTGATTGAAACAGCGGGACATCTCCAGGTGCCACCTGGAAGATATGGCAACTGGCGTGAGTCGCACGGGAAAGACAGAAGCAGGGAGGAAGATGGCAACCCAAACTGACTGCAAGAACGGGTAATATCTGAGGTCCTAATCACCTCCCCCTGCTTTCTCCTCTGGTGGTCCTCCAGGGAAAGTAGTCTGCTGACCAAGATCTAAAGTTTCCCCAGCTGATTCTGTTGTTTTTTATTGCACCTTTCGTTAAGCTCTCTGGATGTCTGAACTGGGAACTACGCCTCCCCACACACACACATACACACGGCATAAAAAAGGGGGTGGAAGTGTTTGGGGGGGGGGGGGAGAGAACGTTTCTGCCGTAGCCAGAGGCTTTTCCAGCTCAGCTTTCCAAAATGCTTTTAAACTAATCCCAGCTGTGCTCAGAGGAAACTTATTTGACTTCCTAAGTGAAGACGAGGAGGAAACCGTGCCAGGCCTGTGACCCAAATGAGGAAAACAGACCTTTCTGCCCCACGCTTTCTGCCCCATGTAGGAAGGGCCTTTGATCCGTGCAAAGAAATGTTGAATGAAAACTTGTTCTTCATTCATGACCTTCAAGACTCTTTTGAGGTTTGCCAACCTACAGGGGGTGGCTGGAAATCTCCCAGAATTACAACTCATCTCTATAGGACAGAGATCAGTGCTCCTAAAAGACATGGCTGGTTCGGAGGGTGGAGTCTATGGCATTGTCTGTGGCAAGCGGAGGGACTGTGGCTCAGTAGAAGAGCCTCTGCTTTGCATGCAGACAGTTCCAGGTTCAACCCCCGGCATCTCCAGTTAAAAGGACCAGGCAGGAGGGGATGGGAAAGACCTCAGTCTGAAACACTGGAGAGCCAGGAAGTGGGGCTGTAGCTCAGTGGAGGGGATGGGAAAGACCTCAGCCTGAGACCCTGGAGAGCCGCTGCCAGTCTGAGAGAGCCATGAAGTGGGGCTGTAGCTCAGTGGTAGTGATGGACCAAGGTTCTGATTCGGTATCAGGCAGCTTCGTGTGTCTTTGTGTGTATTCATCAAGATAGGTACATATGAACATATGAAGCTGCCTTATACTGAATCAGACCCTTGGTCCATCAAAGTCAGTATTGTCTTCTCAGACTGGCAGCGGCTCTCCAGGGTCTCAAGCTGAGGTTTTTCACACCTATTTGCCTGGACCCTTTTTTGGAGATGCCAGGGATTGAACCTGGGACCTTCTGCTTCCCAAGCAGATGCTCTACCACTGAGCCACCGTCCCTCCCCTCCCCTAGGTCGCTGTTAGTGGGTCTGTAGCAGTGGAAAAGAGCAGCGCCATAAAGTCTAACAAAATTTGTGGCAGGGGAGGAGCTTCCATGAGCTACTGCTCGCTTCTTCAGGTTGGAAGACGTGGCTCATGAAAGCTCACGTGCGCTCATGTGCATTATAACTCTGCTGAGGTCCCCTCTCCAAAACCCACCTTCTCTAGGCTTCATCCCTAAACATCCAGGAATTGGGGAGGGACGGCAGCTCAGTGGTAGAGCATCTGCTTGGTAAGCAGAAGGTCCCAGGTCCAATCCCCGACGTCTCCAGTTAAAAGGACCAGGCAAGAGATGATGGGAAAGACCTCAGCCTGTGACCCTGGAGAGCCATGAAGTGAGGCTGTAGCTCAGTGGTAGAGCATCCGCTTGACACACAGAAGGTCCCAGGTTCCAACCCCGGCATCTCCAGTTAAAAGGACCAGGCAGGAAGGGATGGGAAAGACCTCAGCCTTGAGACTCTGGAGAGCCATGAAGTGGGGCTGTAGCTCAGTGGTAGAGCCTCTACTCAGCATTGCAGAAGGTCCCAGGTTCAATCCCCGGCATCTCCAACTGAAAAGGGTCCGGGCAAGTAGGCGTGAAAAACCTCAGCTTGAGACCCTGGAGAGCCGCTGCCAGTCTGAGTAGACAATACTGACTTTGATGGACCCAGGAGGGTCTGGTTCAGCAGAAGGCAGCTTCAGATGTTCATTCATATGTTCATTCCCCAACCTGGAATGGGCAACTCTACTCCTTCTTGTTTAAAAAAACGTCCTGGTTTGTCCTATGCTATACAATCAAACAGTGCAAAAGGCAGGCACCGTGTGAGACAGGACAGCTGGGAGATCGCATGGAGGCTTAATGTTCATGGGCAGGGGTGGGATTCTAGCAGGAGCCGCTTTGCATATTAGGCCACACACCCCTGATGTAGCCAATCCTCCAAGAGCTTACAAGGCTCTTTTTTGTAAGCTCCTGGAGGATTGGCTACAACAGGGGTGTGTGGCCTAATATGCAAAGGAGCCCTGGCTAGAATTCCACCCCTGTTCATGCGCATGCATTCAATAGATGCACTGACCTCCTCCCAGAGATTTTCCACCTGGAGACACCCCCACATTCCATTCAGGTCAGAATCCAGCTCAGTCTCTCACACCTCCAAAATGTATTCCCTCATTCGAGAAGGAAAAGGAAAGGTCCCCTGCGCAAGCACCAGTCGTTTCCGACTCTGGGGTGAGGCTGCTTTCACAACGTTTCACTGCAGACTTTTTACGGAGTGGTTTGCCATCGCCTTCCCCAGTCATCTACACTTTTCCCCCAGCAAGCTAAGGACTCATCTGACCGACCTCGGAAGGGTGGAAGGCTGAGTCAACCTCGAGCCGGCTACCTGAAAACCCAGCTTCCACCGGGGATCGAACTCAGGTTGCGAGCAGAGCTTAGGACTGCAGTACTGCAGCTTTAACACTCTGCGCCACGGGGCTCTGTTCATTGCAAACATAGATACGGGAGTTTCCTGGGACAAGAACCAGAACACGGAGTCCGCTGTCTGGTTTGTTGAGAAACCCCGGCGATGGAAATACGTCATACAAATAATCAATCCACTTATATAATTCCAAATGCCACTTTCTAGTTGTGCAATTTGGGGCGTGTGTTTTTCCTGCACTGGTTTTGCAACATTTGGGTCTCTTCCAGGCTTGGGGGAAAGACACGGGTCAGCTGCAAAGTTGGCCGGCGACGCGTTAACCTCTTCCTACCTGTGCAAAGAGCCTCCCGAACAGGTCCCTGGACTCCCCAAAACTCTGAAACAAGAGCCGCCGTAGGGAGCCAAGTTCTTTAATGTGAAATGCAGCTCTCTCTCCCCACATCCCATTGCTGTTTAGACCTAGAACTTCCTTCTGGAAAACTTGCATGGCGCAGCAATCTCTCTGTCTCTCCCTCCTTCCCAAGTCTTACCGTTTCCATGGAATCGTGCCTCTCAAACTCTTTGAACTCGCTCCTACCTTCATTGAATCACAGAGTTGGAAGGGACCTCCGGGGTCATCTAGTCCAACCCCCTGCATAATGCAGGAAACTCACAAATACCTCCCCCACTAAATTCACGGGATCTTCATTGCTGTCAGATGCCCATCTAGCCTCTGTTGAAAAACCTCCAAGGAAGGAGAGCCCACCACCTCCTGAGGAGGAAGCCTGTTCCACTGAGGAACCGCTCTAACGGTCAGGAAGTTCTTCCTCATGTTGAGCCAGAAACTTTTGATTTAATTTCAGCCCGTTGGTTCTGGTCCACAGAAAACAATTCCACCCCATCCTCTATAGGAGAGCCCTTCAAGTACTTGGAGATCATATCACCTCTTAGCCACCTCCTCTCCAGGCTAAACATGCCCACCTCCTTCAACTGTTCTTTGTAGGACTTGGTCTCCAGACCTCTCACCATCTTGATCCCCAGCCTGCAGTCCAGCACCAGTCACAGAACATGCCTAAGAGAAAGCCACTGTGGTGTAGGGCCTTGGGAGCCCCATGTGGCTCTTTCACACATGTTGTGTGGCTCTCGAAGCCCCCACCATCCCATTGGCTGGCTTGGAGAAGGCCCTGGGGTCGTTTTCATTTACGTGCCCTCCAGAGACTTCTCTCTGGGCTGCAGACGTTATCGGAGAGTGCCGGTCGCCAAGGTAACGTACCTTCCCCAAGGGTTTTCCCCAGTGCCACCTTGTGGCGATCAATCATCACATCTCGCAATTTCTCCTTCAGCTCCTCGCTAATCCCCAGGCTGTTCACTGTAGGGAGAAAAGGAGGTTACGGGATGTGCATAAACACTCTGCGCCGGAAACGGAGCCCAAACTCGAGAGGTCTTTTTTCCCTGGCACTACGAGGGGCGTGGACAAGCCAGTTGCGGATACATTCGGCATCGAAGCCCTTGAGGACTTGGAGAAAGGCATCTCAGCTTTAAAGACAAGAAAGCTCAGGGCCTGGTAGGTCGATGAGGAAGCAATAACCGTCCCTGAATGTCTTCCAACCTCGTCTTCTGATTGGCTCAAAGCGCTAAATAAATTGTTTCAGGTCAGGTCAACTCAAAGCTTGGACAGTCCAATGTTGACCCATAAACTGGGCCCTCTCAAAGGCAGAAGGGTCCTTTTGAACCAGCTTTTCTCCACCCCTTGGCTTCTTCTTGAAGCTGAACCACCTCCTTGACCTTTGACCCCAGCTTACACTATCAACAGAATAAGTCTTGTTTTTAATTGTACAAAGTGTGCATTCCTGCTGGTCCCTCATAGCTACTACCTCTCTGAATTCCACCGAGGCCTTTCCCTAGTCCTGGGATCCCCAACGTGGAGTACATGGGCATCAATGCGACCACCGACACCTTAACTGCTGCCTGGCAACTGTTCTTAGAAAGTGGGTGTGGCCAGGTGTGCTCAGCAAGGCATCTGATTGGCTCCTGGAGGTTTGATTGGCTGTGCAGATTTTTTTTTTTAAAAAAAACACGTTGCTTTGACAGCAGCTGCCACCCCAGCAAAGGTCTTCACTGTGTGACTGAAGGTCAGTCGTGGCGGCCATTTTGTGGCTGGCTTCACCTTCTGTGGCAGCCATTTTGTGGTTGCGCCCACCACATTCTGTCAGAATTCCAAAGGTCCCCACAGGCTCAACGACTTTTGGGACCCCGGCCCTAGCCTGACCGGAGCTACAGTTTGGAATCAAAGTTCCTACTCCAATGAGGGTCAGTATATTCAAATTTGGAGTTCAGAAAGCAGGATTCATGGGGCTTGACCCCAGAAAAATTACTGATTACAACAGTTACTTATACTTTGCTTTTCCAAACAGAGTTCAAAGCAGCTTCATAGTGAAGAGGCAAATATCCTCAGAAGGGGAAGAGATACAGTTCGGATGGAATCCAGGCTTGAGACAGATCTTCCAAAGGTGGTGCATATGGAGCTTATGGATAATGTTTGGGGATGAACGGATGGGAAGGGCATAGGGTCGCCAGTCCTCAAGTCCCACCTGGGATTCCCCTGGGTTGTCCTCAACACAATGGCATCACCTGGAAGTAACGTCATCATGTTGGAGATGTTGCACAGTGACGCTCTTGTTTGAGGGCTGGACTCTAGGGTTTGAAGCCGGTTTGACCATAGAGTTTTGCTCCAAAACCACAGCATCACTGTGCGACACTTCAAATGAGCAGTGACTCATGAAAGCTCCTAAAAAGGCAAAGGTAGTCCCCTGTGCAAGCACCAGTCGTTTCCGACTCTGGGGTGACGTTGCTTTCACAACGTTTTCATGGCAGACTTTTTACCGGGTGGTTTGCCCTTGCCTTCCCCTGTCATCTACACTCCCCCCCCCCCCCAGCAAGCTGGGGATTCCTTTGACCGACTTCGGAAGGATGGGAGGCTGAGTCAACCTGGAGCCGGCTACCTGAACCAGCTTCCGCTGGGATCGAACTCAGGTCATGAGCAGAGGGCTCCGACTGCATCACTGCAGCTTTGCCACCCTGCTCCACGGGGCTCTTATGAAAGCTTCTACCCTACCACAAATTTTGCTAGTCTTTAAGGTGCCACTGGACTCTTTCCTTTTCCTACTGTTACTATTAAGATTCTGTATACCCTCATTCGCTGATAGTTTGTGGTCTTCCCATGGCAGCCATTTTGTGATCGTGCCCACCGTCCTGTGTGAGAATTTCACAGGTGGCCACAGGCTCAGCAAGGTTGGGAACCCCTGAGCTGCAGGAACCCTGGATGGAGGGGGAAGAGGGACCCTGTTCTGTGCCAGACACTCACAGGTGGCTTCGGTGGTTCGGCGACTATACGATTTGCGAACCCGGTAGTGAACCACCAGTTCTCCTTGCTCCATGCTGGGTTCAAATGCTTCCCTGCAGATTGGGGGAGGACAGATGGGGGGAAAATCACAAAAAAAAATGCCCAATATTAGACCCACGGCCAGAAACAAGCAGCCAGTCCACACCTCTGCCCTCGAGGGGCCTGTCCTGGGTCCCAGTTCCTTCGGTTCTCCACTTACCCGTATCGTGTTTCCTTCTTCCTCATCCGTGTCAAGAAGACGATGATGAAGATGGCGGCCGCGACAGCCACTGCCACAGCGATCACCACATACCACCAGTGCCAGGAGAAGGCGGGGGCAGCGTTTTCTACTATGAAGCAGAGACACAAGGGTTATTGGCAAAGGCCATTCTGATTCCCCACCCTAGTCAAGGTGGAATTTCCCTTCCCTTTCCCTGCTTGTACTGCAAAGACAGGATATCTGTGTTTGGAATCAAACATACCTAGGAGCAGGGATATTTATTTTATAGCAGGACCTCCTTTGCATATTAGGCCATCCACCCCTGATGTAGCCAATCCTCTAAGAGCTTACAGTAGGCCCTGTACCAAGAGCCCTGTAAGCTCTCAGAGGATTGGCTACATCAGGGGGTGTGGCCTAATAGGGAAGGGCGTTCCTGCTACAAAAGAAGCCCTGCCTTGGAGAGAAAAGCAGGGGAATTCCATGCCTAGCCTCCTGATTCAACTAGGTTGCCAACTCCAGGTTGTGAACTGCCTGGAGGTTTGGAGACACAGCCTGGGAGGGGCTTAGGGAGGGGAGGTACCTCAGCAGGGTACAATGCCATAACAACCCACCCTCTAAAGCAGCCATTTTCTCCAGGGGAGCCGATCTCTGTCATCTGGAGATCGGTTGCAATTCTGGGCAATCTCCAGGCCCCACCTGGAAGTTGGGAACCCTAAATCACCTCAGTTATCAACATTTCCTGCTTCCAGGTTCCTACTTCGAAGATCACTCTCCCTTCTTGGAGAATTTTAATCCAATTCACTGACTTTTGTTCCAGAGGTTAGCCATGTTGGTCTGCAGTAGGTGAGCTGGATTCTAATCCAGCTGCTCTACCGCTTTTTGTGCATCTCCCTCTTCCTCTTCTCCTCAAGGCAGCCATTTTTAATAATGGAGGGACATGTCCGTGTCAAAGTTGGGTGCACTAGAATGGAAGCCTTCTGTTGAAAAGCCCAGCAGGAACTCATTTGCCTATTAGGCCACACACCCCAATGCAAAGCCAGCCAGAACTGCGCTCCTGTGCATTCCTGCTCAAAAAAAGCCCTGCGCCTATGTGACCTGGAAGTGAGGGAGGCACATCAGGGAGTAAAATGCTGGTTTGGGGGCAAAACTATCGTAGAAGACTACTGTAACGCCCTCTACATGGGGCTGCCCCCGACGCAAACTCTGAGAACGCTGCAGCCAGGTTGTTATCGGAGCTACCTTTACGGGAGCACATTCAACCTGCGCTGCAGACGCTGCGCTGGTTGCCTGTGGCGTTCCGAGCTCGCTTCAAGGTGCTGGTGATGACCTTTAAAGCCCTATATGGCCTGGAACCTGCCTACCTCCGGGACCGTCTTTCCCCACATGAGCCCCAAAGAGCACTACGGTCAAGCTCACAAAACCTTTTAGTGATCCCCGGGCCAAAGGATGTTTGGCTGTCCACCAGCAAGGCAAGGGCCTTTTCGGTAGCAGCCCCTACCCTTTGGAATGCTCTCCCTGATGTTTTCAGGGACTTGCCACAATTCCGCAGGGCCTGCAAGACCGAACTGTTCAAACAGGCTTTTAACACCTAGTGGAGGCGTCTGGTATTTCACCACCCCACAGCATGAATATTTTAATCCGACCCAAGTAGAAACGCAGTGCGCTCAATGACACCTGATAACACCACAGCAAACAGCACTAATTCAAAACTAATAACGCCATCTAGGGATTAAAATTGCATACGTTTGAGACGTTTTAATAATTTATTGTGATTTTACTGTAATAATGTAATTTTATGTTGTTTTAATTGATGTCAGCCGCCCTGAGCCTGTCAGGGAAGGGCAGGATATATTTAAAATATCCCACCATAGAGTTTTGCCCAAAAACCAGAGTGTCGCCCTCCTGATGTGCCTACTTTTAGGTTATGTGGCTACATCACGTTAATTTCTGGTGTTCCTCCTCACTTCCCCACCCCCCTCCAATCCCCATTAGCTGCCCCAAAGGTCCAAGCCACCCTAATTCTCCCTCCCACCCCAAACTCTCTATGATTCTGATTCTCTGTCAATTTCTGACGGCCTCTGGACACATGTTGCTAGGCTTCCCAATCCCCAGGTCCCAGCGGGGGATTCCCCGGTTTTACAGGCTTCCCCAGCCAGCTGGCCGGTGGGGGAAGCTCCTTCCCCACAGCCACCCTGTACCTCTAGATCTTGGGCAGGACCTGCAAGCAGGTCCAGTTTTAAAATGTGTGTGTGCCTTTAAATTGGAGCACGAAGTACTTCATGGGGAAGGGTTAGCAACAGCAGACCTCGCGAGAGTGCAGCCCCTCTGTTTGTTTGGCTTTCCTTTCGGACAAGTGAGTGTGTGTGTAAAGGAGCAGCGTAGCCCCTGTACTTTGCAGACCTCGTTGTGGAGGCAACAGAGAATCCTGCTTTGTTCTACTGCTTCAGACCAACACGGCTGCCCGCTTGCACCAGAAACAAGTTAAGCGTGTGTGTGAGTGAGAGAGAGAAAGCGGGGGGAGGGGAGGGAACTCTATTATTCCCTATGGAGACTTATTCACATAGGAAATAATGGAGAATTGATCCGCGGGTATCTGGGGTTCTGGGGGGTGGTGCTGTTTTTTGAGGTAGAGGCACCAGATTTTCAGCATAGCATCCAGTCCCTCTCCCCAAAATGCCCCCCAAGTTTCAAAAGGATTGGAGCAGGGGGTCCAATTCTGTGAGCCCCAAAAAAGGTGCCCCTATCCTTCATTATTTCCTATGGAGGGAAGGCATTTAAAAGGGGCGCAGTCCCTTTAAATGTGATGGCCAGAACTCCTTTTGGAGTTCAGTTGTGCTTGTCACAACCATGTTCCTGGCCCCACCCCCAATGTCTCCTGGTTCCACCCCATAGTCTCCTGGCTCCGCCCCAATGTCTCCTGGCTCCACCCCCAAAGTCTCCTGGCTCCACCCCCAAAGTCCCCAGATATTTCTTGAATTGGACTTGGCAACCCTACACGTTGCCTCTCACCTGGCTGAGCTCGTGGAGAAAACTCATCTGCAAAAGAAAACAAAAAGCAATCAGTTATTTTCAACAGAGGCTCCACATCCGATCGGGTGTTCACGAACCGGACGGTGCTTAGAAGCAGTTGTGCTTTCCAGACACAAGGAAATAAATCAAGTCCCCCAAGCTGTTTGTCATCAGAAACGACAGGGCATGTTTGGGAATGCATTTTTCCATCTCAGGCGGGCGAGGCAGTCGGTCCCCTTCCTGGACCGCAGCAACCTGGCAACTGTGATCCATGCAACAGTCACCTCGAGACTGGACTACTGTAATGCCCTCTACTTGGGGCTGCCCCTGTCTCGAATCCGGAAACTTCAGCTAGTGCAGAATGAGGTGGCCAGGCTGCTACTGGGGCTTCCCAAGTGGGAGCACATACAGCCGGGGCTGTGGGAATTGCACTGGCTGCCAATAGTATACTGCAGGGGTGGCCAACGGTAGCTCTCCAGATGTTTTTTGCCTACAACTCCAATCAGCCCCAGCCATTGCGGTCTCATTTGGAATACTGTGTACAATTCTGTCAGCACACCTCAAAAAGGATATTATAGCATTGGAAAAAGTGCAGAAAAGGGCAACTAGAACGATTAAAGGTTTGGAACACTTTCCCTATGAAGAAAGGTTAAAATGCTTGGGATTCTTTAGCTTGGAGAAACGTCGACTGTGGGGTGACATGATAGAGGTTTACAAGATTATGCATGGGATGGAGAAAGCAGAGAAAGAAGTACTTTTCTCCCTTTCTCACAAGAACTCGTGGGCATTCCATGAAATTTCTGAGCAGTCAGGTTAAAACAGATAAACGGAAGTCCTTCTTCACCCAAAGGGTGATTAACATATGGAATTTACTGCCACAGGATGTGGTGGTGGCTACAAGCATAGCCAGCTTCAAGAGGGGATTGGATAAAAATATGGAGCAGAGGTCCATCAGTGGTTATTAGTCACAGTGTGTGTGTGTATATATATATGTGTGTGTGTGTGTATGTGTATATATATATGTGAGTGTGTATATATACACACTGTGTATATATACACACGTTTTGGAAATGATTGACGTGTACTTACCTTGATATATTCATTGTTGAATTGGATTATAATAATCAGCACTTTGAACTTTCACACTTAAATAATTGTGAATGAATTAACAATTGTGTTTGCTATTTTGTCACAGTCTCTCTTTGGGTTTTAATCCCCAGGTGGGAGCAGGGGATCCCCTGGTTTGGAGGCCCTCCCCCCACTTCAGGGTCATCAGAAAGCAGGGGGAGGGAAATGTCTGCTGGGAACTCTATTATTCCCTATGGAGACTTATTCCTATAGGAAATAATGGAGAATTGATCCGTGAGTATCTGGGGCTCTGGAGGGGGGCTGTGTTTTGAGGTAGAGGCACCAAATTTTCAGTATAGCATCCAGTGCCTCACCCCAAAATACCCTCCATGTTTCAAAAAGATTGGACCAGGGGGTCCAATTCTATGAGCCCCCAAAGAAGGTGCCCCTATCCTTCATTCTTTCCTATGGAAGAAAAGCATTTAAAAGGTGTGCAGTCCTTTTAGATGTGACAGCCAGAACTCCCTTTGGAGTTCAATTATGCTTGTCACACCCTTGATCCTAGCTCCACCCCAATGTGGATTGGGCTCCCCCGCCGCCCATGACAAACTCTCTCCTCCATCGCCACTGCACCTTTCCTTCCCTTCCCTCCTTTTTTGACCCCCCGCCCCGACAGCCGAGGCTTGGCCCTACCGGCTTCGACATGGCCAGCATCTTATCCCCGTGCCTGCCGCCTACTCGCGAGTAGCCCTGCACCTACTCGTGAGTAGACGACAGGCGCGGGGCCACTCGCGAGTAGGCGGCAGGCCCGGTGACTTGGGGTTGGGGCGGAGCTGTGCCGCCTAGGGTGCCAGAAGAGCCATTCCTTCACACTGTAGAGAAGCCAACCAAAAAAGCTCACTTACCAAAACCCAAGGGGGCAACCATGACAGCACGACTCCAAGGCCCATCGCCTGCCCCCGTGTAGGCTGCGATTCGAACAGTCAGGTTCCGCACGGATGAGTTCCACTCCAAGATTCTCTCGTGGGTTAATCCCACATCCATAACCACCTGGGGGGAAGAGGGAAGTGTGATGCCGGGTAGGAGTGGACTGGCCATCAAACTGACAGGGAAATTCCCCTGTGGGGCATCTGCCCTCATAACAGCTTAGCTTGTTCCAGGTCTGTTTTCGCTTCCTTGGCCACTTTCTGAGGTTGAGCATGATGGTATCCTTTACGACGAGTACATATTTAAAGCAGGCGTCCCCGCCCCCTTTCAGCCTGCAGACACCTTCAGAGTTCTGACACAAAATGGCTGCCACAAGAGGCAGACCCAAATACAAAATGGCTGCCACAAGAGGCAGACCCAAATACAAAATGGCTGCCACAAGAGGCAGAGTGAGGTCATGTGTAACTCTACCAGTCACTCTTCACCCTTTCATTTTAAAAGGCTTCTAACATATTTACAAATATATTTTCTTGCATATAGCTCACCTACCGTCATACCATGAAGATCCTTGTGCTGTGGCGGCAGCCGCTGCAAAAGCAACTTTTAAAAAATCTGCACAACCAGGGGGGTTTTTTTGTAGCAGGAACTCCTTTGGCTATTAGGCCTGTGTGTGGCCCTTTATTAAGAGCCCTGTAAGCTCCAAGAGAATTGGCTACATCAGGGGTATGTGGCCTAATAGCCAAAGGAGTTCCTGCTACGAAAAAAGCCTGGTGCATAGCCAACTAGATCCCAATGGCCAATCAGGAGCCCTGCTGGGCAAAAGCCCCACCTGGATCTGCCCACATTCTCAAAGCACTCAGGGAGGACCAAAGTAGGTTTTTGCAGATGCCACAATACCCACCAGCATGATGATGATGATGACGACATTGGATTTATATCCCACCCTATACGCCGAATCTCAGAGTCTCAGAACGGTCACAATCTCCTTTACCTTCCCCGACCCCCCACCAATAGACACCCTGTGAGGCGGATGAGGCTGAGAGAGCTCTCCCAGAAGTTGCCCTTTCAAGGACAGCTCTGTCAGAGCTATGGCTGACCCAAGGCCATTCCAGCAAGTGCAAGTGGAGGAGTGGGGAATCAAACCCGGTTCTCCCAGATAAGAGTCTGTGCACTTAACCACTTAGCAAGAGCTATGGTTAACCCAAGCCCATTCCAGCAGGTGCAAGTGGAGGAGTGGGGAATCAAACCTGGTTCTCCCAGATAAGAGTCCACACACTTAACCTCTACACCACACTGCCTCTCTCTTTAATCACTATGCAAGAGCCTCCTCATGCATCAAACCCAGTTTATTTAACAGTTACAGTAAAGAAAGCAGCCAGTCAGTGCCCAGGAGTGGCACAGGCCTGCTGGACATGAAATCCTTGCCCCAGTAAGAAGTGCTTACCTCAGGCAGGTCACCTTTCTGGCAGATGAGCTTGTACCCTCGCAGGATCCCATTGACATTACCGGGCGGCTCCCCCCACTGGACGATGGTGCAGGTGCCGTTCTGAAAGGCCGTGATGTTCTCTGGGGCAGCTGACGGCACTGTGGAGGACGGGACGATTCATCATGGGCACCCCTACCCACGGGTGCATGGGAGATGGCACCATGCCCCAGAATGCACTATGCTGCCCACGCTCTACTCCCAGGTTTACATAGGATTGCCAAGTCGCCCGCAACCTCCGGCCACTCTAGGCGTTTCTGGGGAAACTCTATGAGCGTTTTCCCACATAGCTTACCTCAGAGTGACGTCCCTCTTCACCGCGCAGCGTCTGCGCGGATTTCGCACCAACTGCTCCGCATAACCAGGAAGAGCCGCGGCTTTTGCGTCGCAGATGTAAACTGGTTTTTAGCGGTTTCTGCGACGCAAAAGCCGCAGCTCTTCCTGGTTATGCGGAGCAGTTGGTGCGAAATCCGCGCAGACGCTGCGCGATGAAGAGGGACGTCGCTCCGAGGTAAGCTATGTGGGCAAACGCTCTATGTTTTCTCGGACACTCTAGCATTATGGGAGGTAAAAACTCTATGGTACCTATTGTGTCATAGAGTTTTCCCTCTCAAAATGCTAGAGCGTCCAGGAAAACCATAGAGTTTCCCCAGAAATGCCTAGAGTGGCTGCTGCGCTGGCGACGTCGGGGGAGGTTCCCCCCACCAGCCCAAAGTGGGCCAGTGAGTTCAGAACCTCCCAGGCGAGAGAACCCCCACCTGGCCCAGGGGCTTGGTAGCCCTAGGTTTACATAATGCATTTGGTGAAGGAGCACACATAACTGTGCTTCTTACGCTCACTGTTATGCGATGGAGTTGACCGAGTGGTTAAGAACAGGAGCTATGAACCAAACACCCCCATTTATACCTCTGCTCTGCCCCACTGAATAGCCCCGGCCAGTTTTCAACATCTCTGACTGCGGATCCAGACTGTGCTGCATAACTTAGGCCTACGGCAAAATATCAGAACGTGCAGGGCCTTTTTTGTAGCAGGAATTCCATTGCAAAGTAGGCCACACCCCCTGATGTTATTACAGGGCCTACTGTAAACTCTTGGAGGATTGGCTACATCAGTGGGGTGTGGCCTAATATGCAAAGGAGCTCCTGCTACAAAAAAAAGCTCTGGGAACATGCTCTGTCTCCATCGCTTCTCAACTCCTGGCCCTATATAGGCTGAATGATATGGCAGATCCGTGACAGGATTTTCCCAGTATTTTAGAAAAGGAAACAACCACAGCTCTGGACCCTACAGGACCGGGGCTACAGTGTGTTAGAGAGAAGTCTTAGTCCTTCCCTGCAGGTATTCGCCAGCCGAAACCACCAAAAAGCCTTTGTTCGCACTGGCCAAAAGAAAAAAGACAGGCAAAGAAAGAGGGCCTGTCTTTTTCCCCTTCCAGTGTTAACAGGTACAGGGGTTTTTCAAACAATACAACAGTGCAAGGAGGCGGTGCTAATTCTTGCTCCTTCTGCACCACGACTCCCCATCTGAATCAGGACCTTCATGCAGCTGCTATTTCCTTTTTTCAAAACGCTGATTGAGCCTTAGACCTCCAGTGACCCTTAGGGGAACCCCTGGATCAGTTTCTTTATCTTGCTGGAGACCAGAACAGAACCAGGAAGTCACAAAGTTGCGGTGCAGGAGTTAAGAGAGTCCAACAAGAATCTGGAGGACCTGGGTTCGAGTCCCCGTTCTGTCACGAAGCCCACTGGGCGACCTTGGGGTAGCCACGCTCCTTCCGCCTATCCTACCTCGCAGGGTTGCCGTTGTTGGGAGGATAAAATAGAGGAGAGGGAGAAATCCTGAGCTCCTGGGAGGAAGTTAAACAATGCAAATAGACAGAGAGATGGAGCCTCACCTCCTTCCAGGGTTTCCATAGCAACCCAGTGAGTCCATGGAGAGTTGCCCTCTCTGGATCGACAGGACACCCGCACGTGGTAGGGGGTGAAGGGGGTCAGGCCGACCAGAGAGTGGCTGAAGGGGGGCACGTTGAGGTTCTGGTTGTAGAGGGCCCTCTCTGAGACGGTGCTGAGGTCTTCATCTGAGCGCACAGCCTGGAGAAGACAGTGGGGAGAAATGGAGGGCAAATGAGCAGGGCTTTTTTTGTAGCAGGACCTCCTTCACATATTAGGCCACACCTCCCTGATGTAGGCAATCCTCCTGGAGCTTACAGTGGGCCCAGTACTAAGAGCCCTGTAAGGAATTCTAGCAGGACCTCCTTTGCATATTAGGCCACACCCCCTGATGTAGCCAATCCTCCTGGAGCTTACAGTGGGCCCAGTACTAAGAGCCCTGTAAGGAATTCTAGCAGGACCTCCTTTGCATATTAGGCCACACCCCCTGATGTAGCCAATCCTCCTGGAGCTTACAGTGGGCCCAGTACTAAGAGCCCTGTAAGGAATTCTAGCAGGACCTCCTTTGCCTATTAGGCCACACAGCCCTGATGTAGCCAATCCTCCTGGAGCTTACAGCAGGCCCTGTGAGAAGAGCCCTGTAAGGAATTCTAGCAGGACCTCCTTTGCCTATTAGGCCACACCTCCCTGATGTAGGCAATCCTCCTGGAGCTTACGGGAGGCCCTGGAGCTTACAGTAGGCAAACTACCTGTGTTTGTCTCTGCCTTTGACCTGGATGACCCAGGCTAGCCTGATCTCATCAGATCTCAGAAGAGAAGCCAAGTCAGCCCTAGTTAGTCTTTGGATGGGGGACCACTGACATCACCATTATTCCACACAGGCCTCGTTTGTAGAAGCAGCCCAGCAGGGATTCATTTACATATTAGGCCACACCCCCTCATGCCAAGCCAATCGGAACTGCTTAGAGGGAGCCCAGGTCACAGATCTCCTGGAGGTGACCGACAGTGACCGCGAGAGCCTGTTGGAAATCCCCTCCTTGCTCGCAGTTTTGTTTCTGAGCCCTTTCTATTCCTTGCTCAGGCTTTTTCAGTTCCCCATCCTGGGACGGGTGGGGGGGGGGGGAGGGGGAAGTCACATCTCAGCGGTGGGAGGCGGATGTCCGCGATAAGCAGAAGCTAGACAGGAAACGATTCCTAAAAATAAAATCTGCGCTTTGCTGTAGTCGGGCAAGAGCGATTAGGAAGCGAAGGAGCCTTCTCCAAAGAAACTCGGCATGGATCCAGGGTTGGCTCCCCTCCCAACACCTGCTGGGCGCGTTGCCCTTGTTCTTCTTACCTGGACGGTGCAGATCTCCAGCGGGTAGTCTCCGCTCGAGCCGGGCTGCCACGCCACTTCCAGGCTGCGGTCTGTGGAGCGCACCAGGGTTAAGGCACCTGGCCGTCCAGGGACAACTGAAGGGAGAAAGAAAGAGTTCAGGTGAGATACGTTCAAACCACACAGACGTCCCAGGCCCTAGCTAGAAGAGATGAACATATATGAACATATGAAGCTGCCTTATACTGAATCAGACTCCTGGTCCATCAAAGTCAGTATTGTCTTCTCAGACTGGCAGCGGCTCTCCAGGGTCTCAAGCTGAGGTTTTTCACACCTATTTGCCTGGACCTTTTTTTGGAGATGCCGGAGATTGAACCTGGGACCTTCTGCTTACCAAGCAGATGCTCTACCACTGAGCCATCGTCCCTCCCCTGGATGAGGAACGTCCAGATGCTGGAAGGCCTTTCAAAGGGGATTTGTTTAAGAGGTAGGGCTGCCAAGCCCCTGGACCGGGCAGGGGTTCCCCTACCCGGGAGGTTCCCAACTCTCCCCCTACATCACCTGGAAGTGACGTCATCACACCAGCGATGGTGCGCAGTGGCCGCTCTAGGCATTTCTGGGGAAACGCTATGGTTCCCCCCCCCCGACGCTCTAGCGATTTGGGAGGGAAAACTCTATGGTTCTGGGAAGCAGGGGACTTGGCAACCCTATTAAGAGGGGATCGGACAGATTCATGGAGGATGTCTAGCACTGGCTACTAGCCAAGGGACTGAGGGGAACCTCCACATCCAGGGGCACTAAGCCTCCAAATCCCAGAGCCAGGAGGCAACTTCAGGGGAAGGCCTCAGCCTGTCTGCCCTGTTGTTGAACCTCCAGAGGAACTGGTTGGCCCCTTTGTGAGACAGGATGCTGGACTAAATGGACCCTCACCTATCTGATCCAGCAGGACTCTTCTTATATGGTTATCAGGGAAAGGCCTCGGCATCTCTCCTGTTTTTTGGACCTCCAGAGGAACTGGTTGGCCACTGTGTGAGACAGGATGCTGGTCTGGATGGACCACTGTCTTATCCAGCAGGGCTCTTGTGTTGTTTTTATGAGGGCCTCAGCTTTTATGCTCTGTTGTTGACCATCCAGAGGAACTGGCTGGCTACTGTGTGAGACAGGATGCTGGACTGGATGGACCACTGGTCTGATGTTCTTATGTTCTTATGAAGGCCTTGGCCTCTATGCCCTGTTGCTGGCTCTCCAGAGGAACTGTTTAGCCACTGTGTGAGACAGGATGCCGGAGTGGATGGACCACTGGTCTGATCCAGCAGAGTTCTTCTGGTGTTCTTATTAGGGGAAGGCCTCAGCCTCTATGCCCTTTTGTTGACCATCCAGAGGAACTGGTTGGCCACTGTGTGAGACAGGATGCTAGAACGGGTGGACCATTGACACCATAAAGTTTTTTCACCAAAATGCTAGAGCTTCCCAGCGTGATTACATCACTTCCAGGTGACATCATTGCGCCACACACAATCCCCCCACAGGTAAGACCTGGCAATCCTAGTATTTACAACTGTTGTATTTATTGGTCTCATTTATTTATTTAGAATTTATATCCCGCCCTTCCCACGGGTGGCTCAGGGCGGCTTCCAACAATAGATCCAGCATAAAATTAAGCAATATATAAACATATAAGGGAATAAACATTTAAAACATATAAAACAGATAAAACCATAATATTAATAAATATTCAAAATATATATAAAAGAAATCTGGCAAGTTACATGAAGTTCTCAAGCTAGGTATAGGCTAGCCGGAAGAGGGTCGTCGTACAGGCCCTGCGGAACTGAACAAGGTCCCGCAGGGCCCTCACCTCTCATAATAAATGCTGTATTACAGGGGTGGCCAACGGTAGCTCTCCAGATGTTTTTTGCCTACAACTCCCATCAGCTGCCTGGGGCTGATGGGAGTTGTAGGCAAAAAAAAACATCTGGAGAGCTACCGTTGGCCACCCCTGCTGTATTAAATCAAATGCTCATCCAAACAATAAATACTTGATGGAACAATCCAGTATTTTTCAACAATCAGCAAAAATATTAAAATATGGGGGAGGGGGTCCAGGGTCCAGTTTCTTAGGCCTTCACCAAGTCTTGTAACTTCAGAAAAAATAAGAGCATAAGAGAAACCATGTTGGATCAGGCCAATGGCCCATCCATTCCAACACTCTGTGTCACACAGTGGCCAATATATATACACACACATACACTAAGGCTAATAGCCACTGATGGACCTCTGCTCCATATTTTTATCTAACCCACTCTTGAAGCTGGCTATGCTTGTAGCCGTCACCACCTCCTGTGGCAGTGAATTCCACATGTTAATCACCCTTTGGGTGAAGAAGGACTTCCTTCTATCCGTTTTAACCTGACTGCTCAGCAATTTCATTGAATGCCCGCGAGTTCTTGTATTGTGAGAAAAGGAGAAAAGGACTTCTTTCTCTACTTTCTCCATCCCATGCATAATCTTGTCAACCTCTCTCATGTCACCCTGCAGTCGACGTTTCTCCAAGCTAAAGAGCCCCAAGCGTTTTAACCTTTTGTCATAGGGAAAGTGTTCTAAACCTTTAATCATTCTAGTTGCCGTTTTCTGCACTTTTTCTTGCAATGATACTTGTAATGATTTCAGAATAATAATCCTCCTACGAAATAGAATTTGAAGTCACTTTAGTACGTTCTTCTATGACAAACACTGAGTCAGAGGGAATCATCACCCAGAGCTACCAGCATGGCCTCAGGCTTTTTAGGTCATCCTTGGTGTGGGGCAAAGCAGCTGTACTCAGGCCACGTCCAGACCCCCCCCCCCCCTCCATGCTCTCCCTAGGAATGTTCACAAACATTACCGCCCCCTCTCACCTGTCACCATGGCTGTTCGTGAGGTGCTCATTCCCTTTGCGTTGTAGGCCTCGCACGAAAAGGAGCTGCTGCGATTCAGGCCTGAGGGGGGGGGGGGAAGAAATGTAGGCCGGCATTATTCATGAATCATTCTCAGTACTAATAATAGCTTATGGAGTCATTCTTGTTAGCCTTCTATGGCCCTTGAAGGCTCACAATGATTTTTTACACATTTTGGCTGACAAATTGGCACAAAAGCCACCTCAGATAATTAAGAATCCTGGTTCGGGGGTGGGGTGGGGTGGGACTCAAGATAGAAGAAATTTTGATCATCAAGGCCACAGTTGAATTCAAGGTTGAGGGGAGACTGGTATTTATATCCCAGTTTCAGGTCTGACGCTATTTGCTTCTAGGCCAGGGTCCCCAATGTGGTGCCAGTTGATGCCACAGCACCCCCAAGTATTTTTAGGAATTGGGCAGGGCCAGGTGGAGGCTTTGTCCAAGGCTTCTGTTGGCCACTGGAGATGTAATTGGCTGTGGCAATTTTTAAAAACTTGCGTTTGGCAGCAGCTGCCGCCATAGCACAAAGATCTTCACTTTGTGGCCGAAGGTAGAGTATGGCAGCCATTTTGTGGCTGGCTCTCTCACCCATGGCAGCCATTTTGTAAGGCTGTGTCCACCATAATGTGTCAGACTTCCAGAGGCGCTCCCCACCACTCAAAGAGGTTGGGGATCCCTGCTGTAGACCAAGGGTGGCCAAACTGTGTTTCAGAAGTTTGTGGCCAAACTGGTTCTTTCACACATATTATGTGGCTCTTGAAGCCCCCACTGCCCTATCAGCTGGCATGGAGAAGGCATTTCTTTAAATCAGTTTTCTGAATCAAGTCAGTCAGTGGCTTGGGGAATGCATTTAAAGTTGCTGTCTTTCCACATCTCCCTCCTCCATCTTCCTCCCTCCGCCATTTTCCTTCCTTCCTTCCTTCCTTCCTTCCTTCCTTCCTTCCTTCCTTCCTTCCTTCCTTCCTTCCTTCCTTCCTTCCTTCCTTCCAACATCTGAGATTCATGTCTTGCAGCTCTCAAACATCTGATGCTTATTCTATGTGGCTTTTACATTAAGCAAGTTTGACCACCCATGCCAAACCCGTGACCTCTCAATCTTTTCCTCAAGAACCCTTCCCAAAGTCCTCGGTCAAGGTTGTTCATCTTCCCATTTCACAGACCACGAAGGAAGACTGAGGCCTGTCACTTGCCAAAGGCTGCCCAGAGACTTTATCCCTGAGCTGGAGGTATGGACGTAGATCTTCCATGTCCTGCTATGGACTTCTCACTCATAACCAGCAGGGCCCTTCTCCCCCACTGGTTTCAAACAAAAGGCAGATGGCCAGGCGGGCAAAGAAGTCTGTTGGGACGACAGAAGTCAGATGTATTACGGATTGCCAGAATGCCCCCTGGGCAAAGCTCTCTGAACCGGCTCCAAAAGTTCCCCACACAAGGCAAACAGCCCTTCTGTAACCCTATTCCGTCTGGATAATGTTAGCGAAAACTGTTACGGTAGAGAAGCCTGTCTAAACTATAGAGCTAAAATTAACTGCTGTTCGCTCTCCCCAAGGAACCCTGGGATCTGTAGTTCTGGAAGAAAATGGACAGTTCTCTAACGGCTAATATCCCCCAAGATACTGAGAAGGCAACCACAACTGTTACACTGCAGATCAGGGGTGTCAAACATGCGGCTGGAGGGCTGGATCAGGCCTCCGGAGGGCTCCTACCAGCCCCCCGAACAACTGGCTGTCATCTGCTTCCTTCTTCCTCTCTCTTGCTTCCTTCTGCGTCACAACTTGCTTAGCCGGGCTTGCTCAATCACACAGGAACTATGGAGCAAAAGCTTCTGTCTTCTCTATTGGCTGAGGCTCCTCCCTTGGAGAAGAAGGGGGGGTGGAGAGCTTGCTTTGCCAGGCTCTCTCAATCGCACAGCGGAGCTACTGAGCCAAGCATCTCTTCCTTCTATTGGCCAAAGCTCCTCAGAGCAAGAGTTGTCAGTTATCAGAGACTGTTAAATAAAATATTGCAAGAGAGCTAATGTTTTAAGCATGCTCTGTTTTAAGTTTGAAAAATAATCTTTAATTGTGTCTGTCTGTGTCTTTTATAAAGTTTATATCTCCACTACCTGGCATTGCATTTTACGATACACATGGCCTGGCCCTCATGACAAATGTGTCGGATCCAGCCCTCGCAACAACTGAATACAGCACCCCTGTCTAATTCCGTTCAAGCTACATACTCTTCCTATTCAGTTCTATTAACCTGTTAGCACGTATCCAGCACTTCCAAATATTCAAAGCACTGCACTCGTGTTATTTCAATAATGTTTATGTCGGTTCTGCTGTCAGGCAGGGTTTTATCATTCTCACATTGCAAAAGGGAGTTCAAGAGAGAAAGGGGCTTGCCCAAGGATCAAGCCAGACTCGAATTTGGTACTTCCCAACAGGGCCTGGCGTGATTTGGTCCACGGGGTCGCAAAGAGTCGGACTCGACGGTGCGACTGAACAACAACAAAACTCTCGCGGCATACACTGCACCAGTTCAAACCTTCCAACTTCTCCAAAGTTTGCAAAACACTTCCCCCGAATACTTTTTAAAATACCCCATGAATGCACGGCAAAAACAAAGCACTTGACCTAGAGAGCCAGTTTGGTGTAGCGGTTAAAAGCGTCGGACTCCAATCTGGAGAACCGGGTTTGATTCCCAGCCAGCTGGGTGACCTTGGGCCAATCAGTTCTCTCAGAGCCCTCTCAGCCCCATCTACCTCACAAAGGCGACTGTTGGGGGGAAAGGAAGGGAAGGTGATTGTAAGCTGTTTTGAGACTCCTTCCTCTGAGTACCGAAGGGCGGGGTATAAAATCAGCTCTTCTTCTGCCTTATACTGAATCAGACCCTTCGTCCATCAAGATCACCCTTGTCTACTCAGACCGGTAGCATCTCTCTAAGGTTACAGACTGCCTGGGCGTCTGAACTGGAGATGTCGGGGATTGAATCTGGCGGCCTTCTGCTTGCCAAGCAGATGCTCTGCCACTGAGCTACAGCCCCACTTCCTGGCTTCCCAGGGTCTCAGGGTCTTTCCCATCACCTCCTGTGTGGTCCTTAGTAGAGATGCCGGGATTTGAACATGGGACCTTCTGCATGCCATGCAGATGCTCTACCGCTGAGCTACAGCCCCACTTCCTGGCTCTCCAGGATTTCAGACTGTGGTTTTTCCCATCACCTCCTGCCTGGTCCTTTGAACTGGAGGAGCCGGGGATCAAACCTGGGACTTTCTGCATGTCAAGCAGAGGCTCTACCACGGAGCTACAGCCCCTGGCTCTCCAGGGTCTCAGACTGAGGTCTTTCCCATCACCTCCTTCCTGGTCCTTTTTAACTGGATATGCCAGGGATCGAACCTGGGACCTTCTGCCTGCCAAGCAGATGCTCTACCGCTGAGCTACAGCCCACTTCGTGGCGTTCCAGGGTCTCAGGCTGAGGTCTTTCCCATCACCTCCTGCCTGGTCCTTTTAAACTGGAGATGCTGGGGATTGAACCTGGGACCTTCTGCCTGCCAAGCAGATGCTCTACCGCTGAGCTACAGCCCACTTCGTGGCGTTCCAGGGTCTCAGGCTGAGGTCTTTCCCATCACCTCCTGCCTGGTCCTTTTAAACTGGAGATGCTGGGGACTGAACCTGGGACCTTCTGCCTGCCAAGCAGATGCTCTACCGCTGAGCTACAGCCCCACTTCATGGCTCTCCAGGGTCTTAGGCTGAGCTGCCTCCCACCAGCTTTTGCCAGATAACCGGAGAGGCCAGGGATTGAACTTGGGACCTTCTACATGCCAGGCAGTTGCTCTGCCATGGAGCCACAGATCCTGTCCAGCAGAGCCCACTCCTCTGACCTTGTGGTCCCCAACCCCAGAGAGGAGGGTAGATGGGTTTGGGTTGGAAAGTACTTCGAGACTTTGGGGGTGGAGCCAGGAGAGGGCAGGGTTTGAGGAGGGGAGGGGCCTCAGCAGGGTACAATGCAATAGAGTTCACCAGGGCTTTTTTTGTAGCAGGAACTCCTTTGCATATTAGGCCATCGAAGTTTCCCTTTGATGTAGCCAATCCTTCAAGAGCTTACAGGGCTCTTGGTACAGGGCCTACTGTAAGCTCCAGGAGGATTGGCTACATCAGGGGTGTGTGGCCTAATATGCAAAGGAGGTCCTGCTAGAATTCCTTACAGGGCTCTTCTCACAGGGCCTGCTGTGAGCTCCAGGAGGATTGGCTACATCAGGGGTGTGTGGCCTAATATGCAAAAGAGCTCCTGCTACAAAAAAAAAAAAGCCCCAGAGTTCACCCTTCCAAGCAGCCATTTTCTCCAGGGGAGCTGATCTCTGCCAGCTGGAGAATCGATCCGTGAGTATCTGGGGCTCTGGAGGAGCCTGTTTTTTGAGGTAGAGGCACCAAATTTTCAGCATAGCATCTGGGGCTTCTCTTCCAAAAAATCCCGAAGTTTCAAAAAAGATTGGGCCAGGAGATCTAATTCTGTGAGCCCCGAAATAAGGTGCCCCATCCTACATTATTTCTAATTAAGGTAAGGGAAAGCATTTAAAAGGAACTTGATCCATTTAAATGTGCTGGCCAGAACTCCCTTTGGAGTCCAACCATGCTTGTCACAACTTTGCTTCTGGATGAACTCCCAAAATTTCCTGGCTCCACCTTCAAAGTCTCCTGATATTTCCTGAGTCGGACCTGGCAACCCTATTCCTGCACAGTCCGTATCCTAAATGCTTGCGCCCAGATCCTAAATGCTTGCACCCAGTTCTTCAATCTTCTCCGTATTTCAGTTGATAATAAGCCCCACCCAACAATGCTTACCAAAATATTGCGGGGGGGGGGGACAGGGCAGGACAACACCATCTGCTTTGAGCGGAAAATCCCTGTTTCATGGGCAGAGAAGTCCCTTCCCCCCCCCCCCCACACACACCGCCGGCCCAAGGAGTAACATCTGGGGCACAGGCCTGCGTCCCAGCTGGTATGTCCTGTTCTTCCACCCACCAGTCTGTGGTTTGGGTTTCTTCATGTCTGGTTCCAATCCTGTTTTCCACATTTCAGCTGAGATTCCCTGAGCCAGGACAGCTCCTGGGTTCATTTCTCCTGCTTAGGGAAAGGGAAATTGGGGAAGGCGTGTCCCCCCCCAGTGGCCAGATCCTACCCAGGGAAACCTGTAGTTAGCTAGCCAGTCGGAGGTGGTAAAAGCCCCCCCCCTTATTCTCCAGCAGTGGGGTCCAGGTTGACCCCTAGGGTTAGCCAGGCAAGTGCAGTCTTTGGGGTGGGGAGAGAACAGGATTGCCAGCCTCCAGGTTAACGTTGCTTAAGAATTGTTTGAAATGTGTTTACCTATAATTGTTTAGTAATTGTCTGAAGATTGTTAACCTGTGTTGTAAAGTATATTACACTGAACCCAGCGTTTACATAATTTTAGGCTTAAGGTTATGGTTAAATTGTTAAATGATTGTTTTAAGTTACTGGTGGACAACTGTTAAATTCGGGTTCTGCACTTACTAAACAACTGTTGAATATTTGTTAACTAATTATGAATTAATAGATTAGATAACTTAAAAATTTTTTAAAAACTGTCAGAAAACGGTTCGAAAACAGTTGGAAAATGTTTACTGATTTCACACTGTTGGTTTTCTTATTATTGTTATCAGGGCTTTTTTTGGTAGAAAAAGCCCAGCAGGAACTCATTTGCATATTAGGCCACACCCCCTGGCACCACCATTGTTTCACATAGGGCTTTTTGTATAAAAAGCCTAGCGGGGATTCATTTACATATTAGGCCACACCCCCTGACACCAAGCCAGCCGGAACTGCGTTCCTGTGCGTTCCTGCTAAAGGGAAAAAGAAAGCCCTGATTGTATGTTGAAAGGTTTTTTAAAAAATAAAAAAAATCATTATTTTCTTTATTTAAAAAATCATTATTTTCCAGGTGGTGGCTGGACCGCTGGAAAACTCCTGGGATTACAACTGGTTTCTAGGTGACAGAGATCAGTTCCCCTGGAGAAAATGGCTGCTTTGGAAGATGGACTCTGTGGTATTATTCCCCGCTAAAGCCCCTCCCCTTCCAAACCCTGCCCTCCTCCGTTGATGTCACCCCTCTTCATCTGCGTCTTATCCTTCTTTCCAAGAAAGCAGTATTGCTGAAGGTGGGGAAGGATGTTCAACCTCTGAACGTTTAGACATTTAAATAATGTGCGGCCATGTTGGTGGAAGGGAGTCGGTAACAAATGACGGCACTGTCGCTAGCCAGGTAGGCCCCGCAATGGTGTTTACTGAAGATGAAGAAGATGATATTGGATTTATATCCCACCCTATACTCTGAATCTCAGAGTCTCAGAGCAGTCACAACCTCCCTCCCCCACCCCCCAACAGACACCCTGTGAGGTAGATGGGGCTGAGAGAGCTTTTCTAGCAGATGCCCTTTCAGGGACAACCTCTGTGAAAGCTATTGGTCACCCAAGGCCATTGCAGCAGCTGCAAGTGGAGGAGTCCGGAATCAAACCCAGTCCTCCCAGATAAGAGGCCACACACTTCACCACTACACCAAACTGGGTCTCATACGCTTGTCCCATACACCAGGGGTGGCCAACAGTAGCTCTCCAGATGTTTTTTGCCTACAACTCCCATGAGCCCCAGCCATTGGCCATGCTGGCTGGGGCTGATGGGAGCTGTAGGCAAAAAACATCTGGAGAGCTACCGTTGGCCACCCCTGCCATACACTTCTCAACATTGACAGGGAACCACTGTGTGAGGTCATCTAGAGATTTGGGCTAGGCGGTCACCAATGTGCGGTCATGATCGTTGGACGAGACAGGCTCGGACCTTTACAGAAACAAAAGATGATTTGGTGTTGGCACAAAATGTCATTTTCCCCTCCACTCCCTGCCGGTGGAGTAAAGTCAGGCGGATCCTTCACAGCGAGTCTAACTTCACTTTCAACATGCTGTTGTTACTACCCTTTTGGGGAAAAGCCTGGTGTTAACAATACCAGCCCTCGGGGACAATGGATGCTATTTTATCCAACCGCACCGTTCCTGCCAGGGATGAATCAGTTCGTGGGCACTTCAAGCCCGCCACCTGGGCACACAGATGGCATAAACAGACGCAGCTGGGCAGCCCTGAGGGCCTTGGCATTGCCACAGAGAGGGGGAGGACGAGGTGCCCCAAACGCTGAGGAGAAGCCGGGCTGGCAAAAGGTCTCTTTTGACCACACCATTCCTACAAGGGGCGAGTCAGCCAGTGGGCAGCTGCGGCCTTCCGCCCACTGGCATGAACAGATGGCATCGCTAGAGAGAAACAGCTAGGCAGATCCTGGGCCACCTTCCGAAGACTGCCAGCTCCTGGTTGGGAAATTCTTGGAGATCTGAGGAGTGGAGGATGAAGAAGGGAAGGTTTGGGGGAAGGGAGGGGCCTCAGAAGGGTATAAGGTAGGGTTGCCAATCAACAGAGTTCGGGTAGCACAAACGAACACCGTATATTCAATTGCTCATAAATTGCTCATTCCATATACGCAAACCATACAAACATATTCTTAAAGTCCCAGTGCACTGTATTCCAAAACGTGCTTTTAAGATGCAATCTTCGCTTTCTTGTAAGAAGCGTTGGAGAAGAAAATAGAGACTGGTTTCGGTTGCCAAGTCCAATTCAAGAAATATCTGGGGACTTTGGGGGGGGGGGGTTGGAGTCAGGAGACTTTGGGTGAGGAGCAAGGTTGCGACAAGCATAATTGTGCTCCAAATGCCTTCCCTCCATTGGAAATAATGAAGGATGGAGGCAGCTTCTTTTGGGGCTCATAGAATTGAATCCCTCAGTCCAATCTTTTTGAAACTTGGAGGGTCTTTTGAGGAGAGGCACCAGATGCTATGCTGCAACTTTGGTGCCTCTACCTAAAAAAACAGCCCCCCCCCCAGCACCCCAGATACCCGCAGATCAATTCTCCATTATTTCCTATAGGAATTGGTCTCCATAGAGAATAACAAGAGTGCCAGCAGACATTTCCCTCCCCCTTCCGCTTTCTGATGACCCTGAAGCCGGGGGAGGGCCTCCAAACCAGGGGATCCTCTGCTCCCGCCTGGGGATTGGCAACGGTGATAAACCTGACCTGTCACTCATCTCCACGGCTCAACTTGCTGTGAAAGACTCACGGAGAAGTTAGCAACCCAAACTGCTAACTACACGCCCCTCACTCCTGGCTTTTCATCGGATGCATCTCCAGTTTCGTGGACGTTCCCATTTCACGTGCGCAGCAAACCCCTGCCCCACCCACAGGCCACTTCGTCCTCATGGACTTCGCCTGCATGCTTCCCCAGGTTGCATCAACTTCCCCCTTTCTCAGCACTTCTCAGCACCACTCCCTCATGGCCACCGGCCACGCCCGCCCCAACCTTCCAGCCCCACGAACGGCAGGAGATGTGCATTCGGTGTGCCGGGACGCCTGGGTTCCTTCCCCTGCTGAGGCAAGAAAACTCCACATGGCGTGGGAAACTCTAAACCAGGGGTGTCAAACTCATTTGTTATGAGGGCCGAATCTGACATAGAATCAGTGGAGGGACGGTAGCTCAGTGGTAGAGCATCTGCTTGGTAAGCAGAAGGTCCCAGGTTCAATCCCCGGCA
The DNA here is from genome assembly GCF_032191835.1 of Heteronotia binoei. NCBI lineage: Eukaryota > Metazoa > Chordata > Lepidosauria > Squamata > Gekkonidae > Heteronotia > Heteronotia binoei. The sequence continues at coordinate 47,617,330 of NC_083239.1, read as the reverse complement.
TCTCCAAAAAAGGGTCCAGGCAAATTGGTGTGAAAAATCTCAGCTTGAGACCCCGGAGAGCCGCTGCCCGTCTGAGTAGACAATACTGACTTTGATGGACCGAGGGTCTGATTCAGTATAAGGCAGCTTCATATGTTCATAGAATCCTAGAGTTAGAAGGGACCTCCAGGATCATCTAGTCCAACCCCCTGCACAATGCAGGAAACTCAGAAATCCCTCCCCCTAATTTCACAGGATCCGCATGTGTGTGTGTGTGTATATACACACACACTTATTTTGCAAAAATTTTAATTGTTCCTTTTTTCCACTTACATATTTTTGAAATTTTTACTTCTTATAAAAATCAAATGATAGCCTTATGGTTGCGGGTGGGCCCCCTATGTCTCCTGGCAACCAATATTTTTAGTCCCACTCCGCCACTACCTCTGGGGGCCTGATTCAGCCTAAACTCTTCTTTCCCACTGGCCTTTCTCCTTTGCCCCCTGGTGTGCAGGGAAGGGGTGAAGATGGAAAGAGGCTCCACTTCTTGCCTAAACATCTATCTGATATTCTCATGCCAGCAAGTCGGAGCAGCAGGGGCTGGGGGTTGTCCCGGGCTCCGGAGTTCTTTTTTTTTTCAGCGGTGGGCATGCAGATGAAAGCATAGCCGGCTGCACAGTACCAGGCGGGGGAAGGGGGAGAGATCAGGCCGTGGGCCTCCCGCATTTCTGGCACCTTCCCGTGACTCAGAGCCGCGTCACCTCCTGCTCTGCGTTCCCCCGCCCTGACTCACGGGGAGCCGTGACTGCCAGGCCAATGAGCCGGAGGAAGAAGAGGAATGGCAGGTATGCAGGCAGGCAGAGGCGAGGCGGAGGGGTCTGCAGGATCTCTGCTCTGGAAGGAGGGAGGGGGTAGGGTTGCCAAGTCCAATTCAAGAAATATCTGGGGACTTTGGGGGTGGAGTCAGGAGACTTTGAGGGTGGAGCCAGGAGACATTAGGGGTGGAGCCAAGATAAGCATAATTGAGCTCCAAAGGGAGTTCTGGCCACCACATTTAAAGGGACGGCACACCTTTTCAATGCCTTCCTTCCATAGGAAATAATGGATAGGGGCACCTTCTTTTGGGGCTCATAGAATTGGACCCCCTGGTCCAATCGTTTTGAAACTTGGGGGTATTTTGGGGAGAGGCACTAGATGCTATACTGAAAATTTGGTGCCTCTACCCCAAAAAACAGCCCCCCAGAGCCCCAGATACCCGCAGATCAATTCTCCATGATTTTCTACGGGAATAAACCTCCATAGGGAATAATAGAGTTCCCAGCAGACATTTCCCTCCCTGCCCCCCGCTTTCTGACCACCCTGAAGCGGGGGAGGGTCTCCAAACCGGGGGATCCCCTGCCCCCACCTGGGGATTGGCAATCCTAGGAGGGGGGAAACATGCAAGCATTCTTGCACCAGCATCCAGTTGGGGAGACCACATCCCCTTCTGGAATCTGGGGAAGACCCTCCTCGGAATCCAGTTCAAGAAATATCTGGGGACTTTGGGGGTGGAGCCAGGAGCAAGGGTGTGACAAGCATCATTGAACTCCAAACAGAGTTCTGGCTGTCACATTTAAAGGGACCGCACACCTTTTTAAACTCCTCCTCTCCATTTTGAAATAATGAAGGATAGGGACAACTTCTTTGAGGGCTCACAGTATTGGATCCCCCGGTCCAATCGTTTTGAAACCTGGAGGGTCTTTTGAGGAGAGGCATCGGATGCTGTGTTGCAAATTTGGCGCCTCTAACTCAAAAAAACAGCCCCCCACCGAGCCCCAGATCCCTGTGGATCTATCTTCCATTATTCCCTATGGGAATCAGTCTCCACAGGGTATAATGGGAGTGCCCAGCAGACATTTTCCTCCCCACTCCGCCGCTTTCTGATGACACTGAACCCTCAAAAGCACTTTGTAAACACTGGCTCTTTTAGGATTAGGGACGATTTTGTGGTTTGCAGAAGTGCCGTAATGCTTAGCAATTATTTAGTAATTTAAAAAAGTATATATCCAAAGTGCTTTACATGCTTAATCTAACTAGCAACACCGCTGAAAAGTAAGCCCAAAACGTTCACCTCCACACTGTAGATCGATGGGCAGATTGAGACTGAACAACTGGCCAAGGATATCTAGGAGCTCGTTAACGTTCATTTGAAAAACATCAAGATTCTAGCTAGCTACTTGGTAATATATATATATATATATATATATATATATATATATATATATATATATAATATATATATATGAGAGTTAAGATAAGACTAAGATAGAGGGAACTCTGGAACTGAATTAATAATTATGAGCGTTGTGTTTAATAAGCGCTAAGTGATTATTAGAGAGAAGGTTAGTGAATGATATATATATATTTTTTCTTCTTCTCTAAAGATTCTATAATTGTGAATTTACCTTTAATATGCTTTTAATTTGTTTTAAATACCGGCGGAGGTCATGAATAAGAGTGGGGGGGGGGGAGGAAAATATGTAACGTATAGGAGAAGTATATTTGAATTTGAATAGATGAATGCATTTCAATATATTGCAAAAAAACAGTTTGGTGACATAAGATTCTAGCTAGCATTGCCAAGTCCAATTCAAGAAATATCTGGGGACGTTGGGGGGTGGAACCAGGAGACATTGGGGGTGGAGCCAGGAGCAAGGTGGTGACAAGCGTAACTGAACTCCAAAGAGAGTTCTGGCCATCACACTTAAAGGGACCACACGCCTTTTAAATGCCTTCCCTCCACTGGAAATAATGAAGGATAGGAGCACCTTCTTCTGGGGCTCATAAAATTGGACCCCTGGTCCATTTTTTTTTTAAACTTGGAGGGTGTTTTGAGGAGAGGCACTGGCTGTTATGCTGAAAATTTAGTGCCTCTCCCTCAAAACACAGCCCCGCCCTAGAGCCCCAGATACCCACAGATCAATTCTCCATTATACCGTATGGGAATGGGTCTCCATAGGAAATAATGGAGAGCCAAGCAGACATTTCCCTCCCTCCCTCTCCAATTTCTGATGACCCTGAAGCGGGGGGAGGGCCTCCAAACTAGGGGATCTCCTGCCCCCACCTGGGGATTGGCAACTCTATCCCTCCGCCAGCCTCACCCTCTTGTCACACGTAAATCAGGCCTTACTCCAGAGTAAACCAGGGGTGGAATTCTAGCAGGAGCTCCTTTGCATATTAGGCCACACACCCCTGATGTAGCCAATCCTCCAAGAGCTTACAAGGCTCTTTTTTTGTAAGCTCCAGTTGGATTGGCTACATCAGGGAGGCGTGGCCTAATATGCAAAGGAGCTCCTGCTAGAATTCCACCGCTGTCACAGGAATGCAGTGTGGAGAGGCCGTTGCTGCTGCCTGGAATGAACTAATAATAATAATAATAATAATAATAATAATAATAATAATAATAATAATCTTTTATTTATATCCCGCCCTCCCCGCCGAGGCAGGCTCAGGGGATGTGTATGTATGTGTCCAGAGGAATGCAGCTTTGCCCACAGATGCTCTGGGGAGGCACTTCCTCTTCGGACAGCCCTGACCCAGCTGCTGATTCAACAAAATGAAAAACCCCTCCAGCCAAAGCAGCAACCCGCAGTGCCCCCCCCCAGGCGAATCATCGGCTGGCCTCTGGCAAAAAGGGAGGGGGCTGTGGTCAGGATGCTTGGAAGCTCTTGGGAAAGGTCCAGAGCCCTGGGATGAGTGGTCGACGGTTTCCGAAGTGACGGGAAGAAGAAGCCCTGCAGTGCCAAGATGGTCGACAGCTCCACCCTTGCAAGCTTGTCCGGGGCTTCATCTGCAGCCAAGCAGACTGCCCGGTCTAGGCCTCGGAATCTAATTTCAACTCAGAGGCCTTAAGCCTAATAAAAGAAACCCTAGCCTCTGAGTGTATGCAAAGCGTCCTTCAGAAATGCGTAAAACCATCTGGGATGGGAGCAGTGATCCCTCTAAGCTGAGTTAGCGTGAGCTAGCTCACAGATTTTTAGCCTCCAGCTCACACATTTTTGTCTTCGCTCAGGAAGGATGACCCCAAAGCACAATAATTTACGCAGTAGCTCACAACTTTAATGCCAGGAGCTCACAAAGTAGAATTTTTGCTAACAAGACTCTGTAGCTTAGAGCACGGATGTCAAACATGTGGCCCGGGGGCCGAATGAGGCCCCTGGAGGGTTCCTATGAGGCCCCCAAGCTACTGGCTCTTGTCTGCTTCCTCCTCCTTCCGCATTTCAGCTTCCTTTGCAAGCTTGCTCAATTGTTCAGAAGCTACAGAGTAAAACCTTGATTTTCTCCATTGGTTGAGGCTCCTCCCCCTCCTGGTCCCCTGGGGAAGGAGGGAAAGAGCCAGAGCTTCCTTTGCCCAGTTCCCTGGATCCCACAAGAGAAATACAAAGAAAGCACCTTTAACACCAATAAGTGCTAATGTCTTAAGCATGTTTTAAGTTTAAAAAAAAATCTTTAATTGTGTTTGTCTGTGTCCTTTAAAAATGTTATATCTCTGTTAAAGGTAAAAAAAAAAGGTAAAGGTAGTCCCCTATGCAAGCACCAGTCGTTTCTGACTCCGGGGTGACGTCGCTTTCACGTTTTAACAGCAGACTTTTTACGGGGTGGTTTGCCATTGCCTTCCCCAGTCATCTACATTTCCCCCCCAGCAAGTCGGGGACTCATTTGACCGACCTCGGAAGGATGGAAGGCTGAGTCAACCTGGAGCCAGCTACTTGAACCAGCTTCCAATGGGATCGAACTCAGATCGTGAGCAGGGGGCTCTGACTGCAATACTGCAGCTTTACCACTCTATGCCACGGGGCTCTGCTACCTAATTTTAAATAAGTACACACATGGCCCAGCCCGACATAGCCTGGCCCGGCGCAGCAAGGTCTCATTTATGATTTGGCCCTCATAACAAATGAGTTTGACACCCCTGGCTTAGAGGGAACATTGGATGGGAGGGGCAGCTCAGAAGTGAGGTTGCCAGCTGGGGAGGGAGAAAGAAAGACTGTCCTTCTTCTATCCCGGGGTGGCCAAACTGTGGCTCGGGAGCCACATGTGGCTCTTTTGCAAATATTGTGTGTCTGTTAAAGTCCCCACCACTGCTTGAGAGCGCATTTGCTCTTTAAATCACTTCTCCCAGCCAAGTCAGCCAACAGCTTGGGAAATGCATTTAAAGTTGCTTTCTTTCCACCTCTCCCTCCTTCCTCCACCTGTTTCCCTCCTTTCTTCCCTTTCTGGTGACTCTCAAACATCTGATGTTCATGTCTTGTGGCTCTCAGACATCTGAGGTTTATTCTATGTGGATCTTACATTAAGCAAGTTTGGCCACCCCTGTTCTATCCCTTCAGCAGAGTTTTGATCTGCAGAAATCGAAAGCCTTTCACAGCGTTAGGCTTGCCAGGTCTGTGTTAGAAAATACCTGGAGACTTTGGGGGTGGAGACAGGAGAGGGCGGGGTTTGGGGAGGGGAGGGGCCTCAGCAGGGTCCAATGCCACAGACTCCACCCTTCCAAGCAGCCATTTTCTCCAGGGGAGCTGATCTCTGCCAGCTGGAGATCAATTATCAAAGGGGGAGATTTCCAGGCCCCATCTGGAGGCTGAGAAACCCAAAGCACAAGGCTTTCCGTGAAAACCAGCCTCTGTACAACCAACAAACTCACCAAACAATTCAACAATTACAAAAGCATATATTAGTTCATGATAGACCATACAATTAGTCCTTAGCAAAATAAGGAACATGTTCACCAAGAATCAATCCAGTCTTTACAGCAATCAATGCTCAGTTCATTCCAAGGAATCCTGGTGAAATAGTTGCAGCCAGCAATCCAAAAGGTTGAAAAGAACAAGGTCGTACTGGAACCCTTCTTTCGCACAGGCTTCTTCGAGCTTTTTACAACATTTTCATACCCTGGCAAAAAACGCTGTGTTTTGAGGTAGAGGCACCAAATGTCCGGCATACCATCCAGTGCCTCTCCCCGAAATAGCCCCCAAGTTTCAAAAAGATTGGACCAGGGGGTTCAATTCTATGAGCCCCAAAAGAAGGTGCCCCTATCCTTCATTATTTCCTATGGAAGGAAGGCATTTAAAAGGTGTGTGGTCCCTTTAAATGTGATGGCCAGAACTCCTTTTGGAGTTCAATTGTGCATGTCACACCTTTGCTCCTGGCTCCACCCCCAGTGTCTCCTAGCTCCACCCCCAAAGTCTCCTGGCCCCACCCCCAAAGTCCCCAGATATTTCCTGAATTTGACTTGGCAACCCTAGATTACAGCCACTCATGTCTCTTTGGCGAAGCAACATGGAACTTGAGGGGATTTTTCTTCCCCTACCTGAAGACACAGACCCTCTCTCTTATTCAGGGCTATTTTTGTAACAGGAACTCCTTTGCATATTAGGCCACACCCCCTGATAAAGCCACTCCTCCAAGAGCTTACAGTAGGCCCTGTGATAAGAGCCCTGGAAGCTCTTGGAGGATTGGCTACATAAGAGGGGTGTGGCCTAATATGCAAAGGAATTCCTGCTACCAACCCCCCCCCCTGAGGATAAGTATTTTAATGAATTAATCCCCACACTCAGGACTCCAGGGAAACCACCCTCCATTTCCTTCCCTCTCCTTGGTCTATGCCTGGGGAGCCAAACTGTGGCTCTTGCACATATATTGTGTGGCTCTTGAAGCCCCCACTGCCCTGTCAGCTGACTTGGAAAAGGAGTTCGTCTCTTTAAATCCTATGTCCGAGCCAAGCCAGCTGGCAGCTTGGAGAATGCATTTCAAGTTGCTTTCTTTCCTCCCTCCCTCCTCCCATCTATTTGCCTGCCTTCCTTCCTTCCAAAATCTGACGTTCATAGCTTGCGGCTCTCAGACATCCGACGTTTATTCTATGTGGCTCTTACATTAAGCAAGTTTGGCCACCCTGCTTTAGATAGCCTAATATGCAAAAGAGTTCCTGCTACAAAAAACAAAACAAAACCCTTGCCTTTGCCTATTAGGCCACACAGCCCTGATGTAGCCAATCCTCCAAGAGCTTACAGTAGGCCCTGTAAGAAGAGCCCCGTAAGCTCCAGGATGATTGGCCTAATATGCAAAGGAGTTCTTGCTACAAAAAAAAAGCCCTGCTCTTTTACACGTTTGACCTACCTAGAAGGTTTGCTGTGACAGTTCCCTGAACGCTCAGAGTTCTCTGAACCCTCGAAAGCACTGTGTAAACACTGACTCTTTTAGGATTTCCCCCATGAGCAGTGAAATCCATGTATACACACACATACACACACACGGCAAATTGGCAACCTTTGCTCCGTCTGTTCCCACGCTCTGAGCAGCCCCCAGCCAACCCAAAGCATGGGGGGGAAGCCACCTCCATAGAAAAGGGGACAAAAGGGACCACGGGCTGGGGACAAGAGAGGCTTTCAGACACAATGAACAAGGACGTGAAAAGCAGGGGGAAAGGGAGGGGGGCGGTGGAATGAGGCTGGGCAGAGAGCGAGAAGGGGGGGGGGGGCTCCGATCCATTCACGGTCTCTCCCCCTTTTAGCTCCCAGAATTCCCTCTTTGTGGCCAACGGAACGGAGAGAATATAAAAGACGATTTGGGCTCAGCCGTCCAGAGAGCGAGTTCCAGAAACCAAGTTTCATCTGAGCACGGATCGCCTACTTTCCAGAATCAGTCCCAGCCAAGTGAAAGCAAAGAGCGGGGCGCTTTTAGAACAGAAGAACACAAGAGAAACCGTGTTGGATCAGGCCAATGGCCCATCCATTCCGACACTCTGTGTCACACAGTGGCCAAAAAGCCCCAGGTGCCATCAGGAGGTCCACCAGTGGGGCTAGAAGCCCTACCACTATTATTCCCTAAGGAGACTGATTCCCATAGGGTATAATGGAGAATTGATTTGCATGTATGTAGGGCTCAGGGCGGGGGGCCTGTTTGGGTTTTTTTAGGTAAAGGCACCAGATTTTTAGTATAGCATCCAGTACCTCTCCTCAAAATAGCCCCCAAGTTTCAAAAAGATTGGATCAGGGCGTCCAATTCTATGAGCCCCAAAAGAAGATACCCCTATCCTTAAATATCTCCTATGGAAAGAAGGCATTTAAAAAGGTGTGCAGTTCCTTTAAATGTGATGGCCAGAACTCCCTTTGGAATTCAATAGTGCTTGTCACACCCTTGCTCCTGGCTCCACCTCCAATGTCTCCTGGCCCCACCCCCAAAGTCTCCTGGCTCCACCCCCAAAGTCCCCAGATATTTCTTGAATTGGACGTGGCAACGCTACCAAGAATACAGAGCATCATTTTTTGTAGAAAAAAGCCCAGCAGGAACTCCTTTGCACATGAGGTCACATCCCTCTTATATAGCCAATCCTCCAAGAGCTTGAAAGGCTCTTTGTACAGAGCCTACTGTAAGCTCCAGGAGGATTGGCTACATCAGGGGTGTGTGGCCTAATATGCAGTGGAGTTCCTGCTACAAAAAGCCTTGATATTAGGCCACACCTCCTGATGTAGCCAATCCTCCAAGAGCTTACAGGGCTCTTCGTACAGGGCCTACTGTAAGCTCCAGGAAGACTGGCTACATCAGGGGTGTATGGCCTAATATGCAAAGGAGTTCCTGCAACAAAAAAGCCCTGATATTAGGCCACACCTCCTGATGTAGCCAATCCTCCAAGAGCTTACAGGGCTCTTCGTACAGGGCCTACTGTAAGCTCCAGGAAGACTGGCTACATCAGGGGTGTATGGCCTAATATGCAAAGGAGTTCCTGCAACAAAAAAGCCCTGATATTAGGCCACACCTCCTGATGTAGCCAATCCTCCAAGAGCTTACAGGGCTCTTAGTACAAGGCCTACTGTAAGCTCCAGGAGGATTGGCTACATCAGGGGTGTGTGGCCTAATATGCAAAGGAGCTCCTGCTACAAAAAAAGCCCTGGATAGGGTATTTTGGAGGACGTGACCTCATAGGGTCCCCCTAAGCCGGAAGCAACTTGACAGCGCAGCACTTCCTATCCATTGCATATTGCTCTAACCATTGCACCATCCTGCCTCTCTTGCATACATACCCTCTGGGCAGGCCAGTTTTCTGCCCAAAGTAGCCAAGCAGCATCCAGTCTCACTCACCTTTCACAGCCAGCACTGAAGGGCTCTGGGAGAGAGGGTCGCTCAGGGAGTTGAGAGGAACGCTGTCTTGCAACCACATCACCCGCACCGGCTCCGGTGGGCCCTGAGCCCCGCAGGTGAGGTTGAAAGGGGTCTCAGCCGTCACCTCCATGTCTTCGGGTTCCTCGGCAAAAAAGGGGAGACCTGGGAACGAGGTGATTGGGCATTAACGTTAGCAGTAAAAAAAGAAAAGGTCCCCTGTGCAAGCACCAGTCGTTTCCGACTCTGGGGTGACGTTGCTTTCACAACGTTTTCACGGCAGACTTTTTACGGGGTGGTTTGCCATTGCCTTCCCCAGTCATCTACGCTTCCCCCCCACCAGCAAGCTGGGGACTCAGCCTTCCACCCTCGGAAGGGTGGAAGGCTGAGTCAACCTCGAGCCAGCTACCTGAAAACCCAGCTTCCGCCGGGGATCGAACTCAGGTTGTGAGCAGAGCTTAGGACTGCAGCTTTAGCACTCTGCGCCACGGGGCGCTTCAATTAATGTTAGCAACGGGTTTGTTAACAGCATGTGGAATTCACTGCCACAGGAGGTGGTAGCAAAAGAACAACGGCAGCACAATATATGGAATACAAATATATCATAAATATTGTGCAAAACACACTCTTGAATAGTTTGTACAAAATTAAGTATATTATATTATGTTATATAATGAACAGCATACAAAAGTAAGCATACATTCATACATTCAGGAAATTAAAGCCAAACAAGAGTCTCAAGTACAGTATTACAGGGAGGACCCCTCAAAGTCTCTTAGTTTCCCAAAGAGAGTACTAAGACTCAACAATAAAGTTCCACAGGAGTCCCTCCGTTGCTTGTGGGCTTCCGAAGGAAACATTCTTGCCTTCACGCAAACTCCGGTTTTAATTGCGTTCCGCTGCTCCTGCAGCTTCCTCATAAGCCAACTGAAAATTCCAGCCAAGTTCTCTCTCAAACGCCCATTTCAGTATCTTAATTAGTTTTGGGGGGATGCTTTGGGTTGCTCCATGGCACAGAGCGGTAAAGCTGCAGTCCTGCAGTCCGAGCTGTCTGCTCACGTCCTGAGTTCGATCCCCACGGAAGCTGGGTTCAGGTCGCCAGCTGGAGGTTGACTCAGCCTTCCATCCTTTCGAGGTCGGTCAAATGAGTCCCCAGCTTGCTGGGGGGGGGGAAGTGTAGATGACTGGGGGAGGCAAGGGCAAACCACCCCGTAAAAAGTCTTCCGTGAAAACGTTGTGAAAGCAGCATCACCCCAGAGTCGGAAACAACTGGTGCTTGCACAGGGGACTGCCTTTACCTTTATTATACGCAGCAAGGAAGAATGTGTTTCTTCTAATTTGATATGGACGTTTCCCTTTAAGGGCTTTGTTGCTGTTATATACAAATCGCAACTATGGTGCTACACAGTTTGCTATTATTTACTAGGAGTTAAATTTAAGCAAGGGGGACCACTGGCACTGGCAGCAGAGACAAGAGTGCCTCTGAGCATGTGCAGCGTTCAAAGTGTTTTACCTGCCAGCCCCAAATACGCTCCGCCAGAGAGGACGTCAGACCCGTTCACCGACACAGCACACTGGTAATTTCCCATGTCCGAAAGCTGCACAGAAAAGATGCTGGTGGGGAGAAGAGAAGAGAACGTTCACATAAGAACATAAGAGAAGCCATGTTGGATCAGGCCAATGGCCCATCCAGTCCAACACTCTGTCACACAGTGGCCAAAAAACCCAAGTGCCATCAAGAGGTCCACCAGTGGGGCTAAAAGCCTCCCCACTGTGCCCCCCCCCAAGTACAAGAATACAGAGCATCACTGCCCCAGACAGAGAGTTTCAACAATATGCTGTGGCTAATAGCCACTGATGGACCTCTTCTCCATGTTTATCCAATCCCCTCTTGAAGCTGGCTATGCTTGTAACTGCCACTACCTCCTGTGGCAGTGAATTCCACGTGTTAATCACCCTTTGGATGAAGAAGGACTTCCTTTTATCCGTTCTAACCCGACTGCTCAGCAATTTCATGGAATGCCCACGGGTTCTTGTATTGTGAGAAAGGGGGGAAAAGACTTCTTTCTCTACCTTCTTTATCCCATGCATAATCTTGTAAGCCTCTATCATGTCACCCCTAGAGTTGCCAAGTCCAATTCAAGAAATATCTGGGGACTTTGGGGGTGGAGCCAGGAGACTTTGGAGATGGAGCCGGGAGTAAGATGGTGGCAAGCGTAAGTGAACTCCGAAGGGAGTTCTGGCCATCACATTTAAAGGGACCGCACACCTTTTAAATGCCTTCCATCCATTTGGAATCATGAAGTATAGGGGCACCTTCTTTTGGGGCTTATAGAATGGGACCCCCTGGTCCAATCTTTTTGGAACTTGGAAGGTCTTTTGAGGAGAGGTGTTGGATGTTACCCTACAAATTTGGTGCCTCTACCTCAAAAAAACAGCTTCCCCGGAGCCCCAGATATCCATGGATCAATTCTACATTATTCCCTATGGGAATCGGTCTTCTTAGGGAATAATGAGTGCGCAGCAGACATTTCCTCCTCCTTCGCCCCCCGCTTTCTGATGACCCTGAAGCGGGGGGAGGCCCTCCAAACCGGGGGATCCCCTGCCCCCGCCTGGGGATTGGCAACCCTAGTCACCCCGCAGTCGACGTTACTCCAAGCTAAAGAGCCCCAAGCATTTTAACCTTTCTTCATAGGGAAAGTGTTCCGACCCTTTAATCGTTCTAGTTGCCCTTTTCTGCACACAAATGCCCGAAGATGCTGTAATGTTCAGGCTGAGGAGGAAGCCGGAGCGAGGAATCCCTCTTTCCAGAGATGGACAGAATTCTGTCCCAGATCCTCTCCTGCATTGAAAAGCTACCGGCTTCATGCTTGTTTTGGAGGCTCGTTTCCCAGAATTTTATGCCTGTTTATAGCTGCTAGGCAGATGTCCCTCCCCACAGGAAGTTGACACACAAGACAGGAAGTCCTTCTCCTGCTCACAGGGTTGCCAGCCTCCAGGAGAGGCCTTGAGATCACCCGGAATTCCGACTGATAACCAGACTACAGAGGTGAGCTTCCCCCAGAGGAAATGGCTGCTTTTGGAGGGTGGATGCCAAAATGCCTTACATCACGGCTTGCCAACCTCCAGGTCGGGCCTGGAGATCTCCTGTTATTACAGCGGCTCTCCAGACGACAGAGAGCAGTTCTCATGGAATAAGTGGTTGCTTTCGAGGGTGGACTTCATGCCATTGGGCCCTGTGGAGGCCCCGCCCCTTCCCAAACCCCGCCCTCCCCAGACTCCACCCCTCAAATCCCCAGGTATTTCCCCACCCAGAGCTGAGAACCTAGATTATCCCTGCTGAACTCCCTCCCCTCCTCAAACCGCACCCTTCCAAGGCTCCACCCCCAAGCTTCCGGAAATTTCCCCACCTGGCTTTGACAAGCCTACGTTTAAGCCCCCTAGCACAGGGGTAGCCAAACTTGCTTCATATAAGAGCCTTGTATAATAACTGTCAGATGTTTGCGAGCCACAAGACGTGAACATTGGCTGTTTGAGAGCAGCATGGAAGAAAGGAAGCAGGAGGAGAAGGAGGTGGGAAGGGAGCAACTTTAACTTCACACGCCTTCTCCAAACTGGCCAGCAGGGCGGTGGAGGCTTTGAGAGCCACACGATATGTGTGAAAGAGCCACCTGTGGCTCCCAAGTTGGGTTGCTGAGTCTAATTCAAGAAATATCTGGGGACTTTGAGGGTGGAGCCAGGAGACTTTGGGGTGGAGCCAGGAGACACTGGGAGTGAAACCAGGAGCAAGGTGATGACAAGCATAATAGAACTCCAAAGGGAGTTCAGGCCATCACATTTAAAGGGACCGCACACCTTTTAAATGCCTCCCCTCTCTTGGAAAGAATGAAGGATAGGGGTACCTTCTTTTAGGGCTCATAGAACTGGACCCCCTGATCCAATCTTTTTGAAACTTAGAGAGTATTTTGGGGAGAGGCACTGGATGCTATGCTGTAAATTTGGTGCCTCTACCTCAAAAAAACCCCAGCTGTCTCAGAGCCCCAGATACCTGTGGATCAATTCTCCATTATACCCTATGGGAATCAATCTTCATAGGGAATAATGGAGTGCCCTGCAGACACTCCCCTCCTCCCTCGCCCCCGCTTTCTGATGACCTTGAAGTGGGGGGAGGGTCTCCAAACCGGGGGATCCCCCGCCCCCACCTGGGGATTGGCAACCCTACTCCCTAGCCACAGCTTGGCCACTCCTGCCCTAGCTCTCAGAGGTATACTGCCTACCAGGACCTTTTTTTGTCGAAAAAGCCCAGCAGGGACTCATTTGCATATTAGGCCACACACCCCTGTCATCACCGTTGTTTCACACAGGTTTTTTTTTGTCGAAAAAGCCCAGCAGGTGACAAACATGGATTCGATACACACCCATTTCCAATCCTGTTGCAACCATTACTGAGACACAGGTGGCCAGCTTCAGGTTGGGGGCATGCCTAGGGATTGGCGGTGGAGTCTAAGGACGGTGGGGGTTTGGGGTGGGACTTCATAGGGTCACCAACCTCCAGGGGGTGCCTGGAGATCACCCACTATTACAATTGATCTCCGGCCACCCTAGATAGGTTTCTTTGGAGAAAAGGGCTGCTTTGAAGGAAAGGCTCTGTGGCATTATGCCCTGCTTAGGGCCCCCCTTCCCCAAACTCTGCCCTCCGGAGGCTCCACCCCCCAAATCTCCAGGGATTTTCCAACCCAGAGCTGGCATCCCTACATGAGGCATAACGCCCAGGGGTGGAATTCTAGCAGGAGTTCCTTTGCATATTATTACAACCCTATGATGTAGCCAATCCTCCAAGAGCTTACAAAAAAGAACCTTGTAAGCTCTTGGTGGATTGGCTAAATCAGGGAGGTGGGGCCTAATATGCAAAGGAGCTTCTGCTAGAATTCCATCCCTGAACGCCACGGAGTCCACCTTCCAAAGTGGCCCTCTTCTCCAGGGGAACTGATCTGTGTCACCTTGACCTCAGTTGTAATCCCAGGAGATCTCCAGTCACCACCTGGAGGTTGGCAGCCCTCTGAATCCTCTGGGACAGGAAGACTTTGTGTTTATGGAATTCAAATTCAGCGCCCAACTGCGTTTTGGTGTTTTGAGAAAAGATTTGGCTTGAATTTGTGATTGTTTGCTTCTGCATTCTGAAGACTTAACATAAGAACATAAGAGAAGCCATGTTGGATCAGGCCAGTGGCCCATCCAGTCCAACACTCTGCGTCACATAAGAACAGAAGAGAAGCCCTGTTGGATCAGGCCAATGGCCCATCCAGTCCAACACTCTGTGTCACACAGTGGCAATATATATATATATATATATATATATATATATATATATATATATATATATATATATATATATATATATATATATATATACACACACACACACACACACACACACACACTGTGGCTAATAGCCACTGATGGACCTCTGCTCCATATTTTTATCTAACCCCCTCTTGAAGCTGTCTATGCTTGTAGCCGCCACCTCCTGTGACAGTGAATTCCACATGTTAATCACCCTTTGGGTGAAGAAGGACTTCCTTTTATCCGTTTTAACCTTTCTGCTCAGCAATTTCATCGAATGCCCATGAGTTCTTGTATTGTGAGAAAGGGAGAAAAGGACTTCTTTCTCTACTTTCTCCATCCCATGCATAATCTTGTAAACCTCTATCATGTCACCCCGCAGTCGACGTTTCTCCAAGCTAAAGAGCCCCAAGCGTTTTAACCTTTCTTCATAGGGAAAGTGTTCCAACCCTTTAATCATTCTAGTTGCCCTTTTCTACACTTTTTCAAATGCTATAATATCCTTTTTGAGGTGCAGTGACCAGACTTGTACACAATATTCCAAACGAGATTCTTTGTTGGGGGGGTTGTGTGGGGGTTTTGTGTGGTGTCAGCAACGGAGAGGCCAACCGCTTCTCTGTTTACTTTCTAGTCAGGAGTCCTCCATCTTGAGGGCCAGTGGCTGGATTTTCCCTCCACCCGGCTGGCCCCGAGAACCTCAGCAGACGAAACAAAAGTATCTGATCTGCTGTCTCCCTGTTTGTTTTTACGAACTTTGAAAAGTGTCTTTTGTTTGTCTCAACTGCCCTTCTGCTGTTTATCCAAGTGGAAACGAATGGTACAATCTTAAAAAAAAAAAAAAGTATTTTGTTGAAAGCCGTGCTGGGAAAAAAAAAGAAAAGAAATTCATTCAGCCTACGCAGCTCATGAAAAAAAGTCAAAAACAGCGTGGGAACTATGAGCAAGGAAGATCCATCAGCTCCAAAAAAGCTCTTAGGGAAAAAAAAAACAGATCTTCTGAATTTCAGCTACAAAATTCGGGGTTATTCCTCCGGAACCTATACAGCACCAACCAATAGTGAAATTCAACCCACATTTCTAGGCACAATTTCATGGTTTACAGAAGTGCCATAATCTTTAGCAATTATTTAGTAATTTAAAAAATATATATCCAAAATGCTTTACATACTTAATCTAACTAACAGCAGCGCTGAAAAGTAAGCCCAAAATGTTCATCTCCACACTGTAGATGGATGGGCAGACTGAGACTGAACAATTGCCCCAAGCTATCGAGGAGCTCGTTAACGTTCATTTGAAAAAAATCACCTTTCTAGCTAGTGTTGCCAAGTCCAATTCAAGAAGTATCTGGGGACTTTGGGGGTGGAGCCAGGAGACATTAGGGGTGGAGCCAGAAGCAAGAGTGTGAAAACTATAATTGAACTCCAAGAGGAGTTCTGGCCATCACATTGAAAGGGACCTCACACCTTTAAAATGCCTTCCCTCCACTGGAAATAATGGATAGGGGCACCTTCTTGGGGGGCTTATAGAATTGGACCCCCCAACCCAAACTTTTTGAAACTTTGAGGGTGTTTGGGGGAGAGGCTTCAGATGCTATGTTGCAAATTTGGAGCCTCTACCTAAAAAATAGCCCTCCCCCAGCCCCAGATACCCACAGATCAATTCTCCATTATACCCTATGGGAATTGGTCTCCGTAGGGAATAATGAAGTGCCTAGCAGACATTTCCCTCCCCCCACTTTCTGATAACCCTAAGCAGGGGGAGGGCCTCCAAACCAGGGGATCCCCTGCCCCCACCTGGGGATTGGCAACCCTAGGCCAATGATCCATCCAGCCCAACACTGTGTCACACAGTGGCCAAAACCCAGGGGCCTTCAGGAGGTCCACCAGCAGGGTCAGAACTCCAGAAGCCCTCCAACTGTTGCCCCCCCCAAGCACCAAGGGGCCCCCTTTTTGCTAGGGTTGCCAAGTCCAATTTAAGAAATATCTCAGAACTTTGGGGGTGGAGCCAGGAGCAAGGGTGTGGCAAGCATAACTTAGCTCCAAAGGGAGTTCTGGCCATCACATTGAAAGGGACCGCACACCTTTTAAATGCCTTCCCTCCATTGGAAATAATGAAGGATAGGGGCACCTTCTTCGGGGGCTTATAGAATTGGACCCCACGGTCCAATCCTTTTGAAACTTGGCAGGTCTTTTGAGGAGAGGCATCAGATGCTATGCTGAAAATTTGGTGCCTCTACCTAAAAAAAATGCCCCCCAGAGCCCCAGATACCAGCAGATCAATTCTCTATTATACCCTATGGGAAGTGTGTGTGTGTGTGTATCCAAATTAAGAGAATCCTGTATGCTGAGGGGTTTTTTTGAGCAGGAATGCACAGGAACGCAGTTCCAGCTTCTTTGATGCCAGGGGTGTGGCCTAATATGCAAAGACATTCCTGCTGGGCTTTTGCTACAAAAATAGCCCTGTGTGTGTGGATGTGTTCTGTAATATTACTAGGCTTCCCAATCCCTAGGTCCCAGAGGGGGATCCCCCGGTTTTACAGGCTTCCCCCCTCCCCCAGCCAGCTGGCTGGCAGGGGAAGCCCCACCCCCACAGCCATCATGCACCTCCATGAACGATTCCCATAGGGAATGATGGGGAGTTGATCTGTGGGTATCAGGGGCTCTGAGGAGGCTGTTTTTTGAGCTAGAGGCGCCAAATTTTCAGTATAGCATCTAGTGCCTCTTCCCAAAATACCCCCTAACTTTCAAAAGGATTGGACCGGGGGGTTCAATTCTACGAGCCCCAAAAGAAGGTGCCCCTATCCTTCATTATTTTCTATGGAAGGAAGACGTTTTAAAAGGTGTGCTGTCCCTTTAAATGGGATGGCCAGAACTCCCTTTGGAGTTCAATTATGCTTGTCACATCCTTGCTCCTGGCTCCGCCCCCAATGTCTCCTGGCTCCACCCCCAAAGTCCCCAGATATTTCTTGAATTGGACTTGGCAACCCTAAATATTACTAAGTTCTCAAACATCCCTCTTTGGCATCAATTCTAAATACCACCCGTCCCCAATATCCTGCCTTCCTACTCCTGCTCTGCCAGGGCTTTCAGTCACACATGTAAAAAGTTCAAAGTCAGAGAACCTCAGATGTAGCCTTCCCTGCTTGGAGCCTGAGTCACCACAAAACAGAACTTCCTCTTGAGTCATGCAAAGTCACGCTCGAGGGCACCCGGC